>NW_020897726.1:8807479-8833936 GCF_003984885.1 Neopelma chrysocephalum | reverse complement strand
TGAATTGAGTTCATTTTGCCTTGCTGGTTAACTTTTAAACCAGCACAGAGTGTACCAGGGATATTCAGAATCATAGCATCATTTAGTATTATTTGAAAGGGACATGGTATGTGTTATTTTACAAAAGTTATAAATACATACTTTGTATTAAAACTACCTTTATCTTTGTAGATGATCCACATCATCAGGTTCAAGACAACACCTTACTCAGTAAAAAAAGGTGGCATGTATCATAGTAATCAGTCTTTGAAAGCCTCAGATACCTAGGACAAGCAGTGTGAATACCTGGACTATCCATAAATGCATGATCATTCCCTAGAAGCAGGTCATAAATTTTTTCAAATGTAGAACTGCTTTCATCTGCAATAGATACAGACAGGTTTCTTCAAGTACTTGTGCATTTCTCTACTTAAGCTCAATGATAGCCAACTATCAAAGCCCTGAAAAACATTTGAAAAATCATACTTTGTTTTCAATCAGACAACTTAATTCCTTCAAAATTTAGATTTCTAGCTGATCACCTTTTTGTTTTTGTTTTATTTAGATCTATGCAGAGGCTGGGTTCTCTGTTACTCTATTAGTAGTCCAGGCAGCCACTGAAATAGGAGGTATAGGAGGTATAAAAATAAACTGTAATGACCCAATTTTAATGTGAACAAGCACAGCCTATGACCTCTACTGTCTGGAATTTTGAATCTCAGTCCCATTTAGAAGACAAAAGAAGGGGTCAAATATCCATGACTCTAACCTGCCTAACAATTCTGCTTTGCTGCAGTTGAGTTGATTCATTAGTCACATGCTTTGCCAACTTCATCTAGGACCACTGAAATCACATGAGTGATATTGGAGATAATGCTGCACTGAAGAAAGATGCTGCTTCACTCTAAACATGCCTCTGGTTGCAGAACCCCTCTGTTTTGCAATTTGGAGGTCAAAAAAAAGCAGCAGGTAATAACCTGCTCTTATTTCTGTTGTCATTGAATAGGCTAAGAATAAAGATAAGTTCACATGGAAGACCACACAGAATGCAAACACATACCAGATTGTCCTTACAGACTTTCTTCAGAAATTTTAATGCATACACAAAGTACTGATAGAGAGGCAGGATTAGTTTGGATAAATACCTCACTTGAGGAAAGAAGTTCTTATGTCTGAATTTCGCAAGCTAAGTCCTGTTTTTCCAGGCACCCATCAGGAAAGTGGTATCAGTTAATAGCTGTTGGTTTTATTTGGTAAAAATCGTACCTTCTGACAAAAGAAACTAAAACTAATAAATAGTCTTTATAAGGGTGCCTGAGCTGGCACTGAAGTGGGATAGGAGGACAGGAAGGAGCAGGCTGAATCATAGCCCCATTTCCCACCCTGTAGCCATGCTCTGGGCTGCTGGCCCTGCTGAGCATCACCACAGTATGCTAGCAGAGACCATAGGAGAGACACACGTGTGCAGCAGGATGGGATCTTTAAGGTCCCTTCCAACACAAGCCATTCTATGATTTTCTAACGCTTCTTGCAGAATTACACATGGCAAACAGATCAGCATGACAATTCATAGCCTCAGTATAAAAGTCATAACCCCAGTATGAAACCAACATCACCTGGGAGATAAGTGAAAAAACACGCAAGACCTTTTAAAACACAAGGGACCATCCAGTTCCTTTGATTCTCCTAGCAAAGCATATTCTTGCTTATTTTACTCATTTTGCTTTCCCCACCCCTCCTTCTTCTGTTTTCTCAGATGCTACTGTGGGAACTTAGATCAAGCAATAAATTAGTTGCAGACTTTTAGACAGGGAACTTGTTTTATTAACTTTCTTCTGAGATGTTGAGAAAGAGGGTTTCAGAAGGAATAGGTTTATACCACACAGAGAAAACTGAGTTTTGGCATAGTTTTGCACCCATTTACAGTCAATGGTAGGGGTCTTAAGTTTCAAATAAGGGACAAGACAGAGCTTAAATGAAGATCTTGGGTTAGAGGCTGCAGCTGTCTGGGTCCAGGTCCCAGGTGACGCCTCTCACAGCAATCGCAGCCTCTTTGTGCACTTGGGGCCCTGACACGAATCACGTCTTCATTCACCATAAGAATTCCTCTGGTTACAGAATTGCAGTCACCTTTGCTGAAAAAAAAGAACTCAAAAATATTGCTTTGAGTGGCTCAGCTGATATCATTAAAGAACCAGACCGCCTCTGAAATCCTCTCAGAAAGAGAATTATCCTAAAAAGGCCACTGAACATAGGTATATGTTTATAAACATTAGTAACACCAGCTGGGACAAAGACTAGAGTAAATACTTATTTCCCATTAGTTATGATCTGTATTGCATCAGAGAATGCAGGTTTTAATCTTCAAGAGACTTTGTACCAGGCAATTGTTGTGATGAATGAAATACAGTAATTCTTGTAAACATTTTGTCACAAATTTTATAAGTGTGGTTTTTGACATGGCTGGCTGTCTGACAGATAGCAACTGCATTAGATATATTTTATGACTTTTAAATAACTTTGTGAATTTATACACCTCATTCAATTGTATGGGTTTTTATTTTTAATTTTTAGTCAGTTTTTCAGCAAAGCATAAAGGTAGAGCCATCACTGTGGAAGATGTAATGCACTAAATTAGGTCTCCTGCGGCTTATATGGGAAAAAGAAAGAAGATAATGTGATTAAGAGGAAATTCAGACAGATTGTTATGAAGTTGGCAAAATAAAGAATCTTACGGTATTCCTGAACTAATGTTAGAAGCCTGGGAGAACATCAGAAACTACTACAGATTTTCATGAATAAACATAATTATAATTGGATTGACAAGAGACATTGTAGAACAAGCCTCACAACTGAAATGCTCATCAGTAACACCCTGTACTCTCAATCTAGGGATGGCAAAACTACTGTGGAAATGGCGGCCTAGTCTATTATATGCTTGGAGCCATACAGTAAAGGGTCATCCTGGAATATTTATCCAGGGAATATGATGTGACTTCACATGAGACATATTGATTCATAGGCTCATTCTTCTTCAGCTTTTGTTGTTTTCCCACTTTTTAGCAGCTCATATACTTTAACCAATATAATTTTAGGAGCCAATGCATCAGGCTGAAATTCACGGGCTTCAAAAAGATCATGCTCAGAATTACTTTTATATAATTGTTCATGGATTTCATGTTAAAACCACTATGAAAAAATGCAAAAGAGAGTCAGAAGACACTGTGATTTTTTTTAAACTTGAATTTTGGCTCTCTTTTTTTTGTGCACTTCCCTCAGAAAATGAGGGTTATGAAATGGTTCTTCTTCTTCAAGTTTTCTTCCTGGCAGCTTGGAACCCGGTAGCATCAGTGACCACAAAAGCACTGAGGTTTCATAGCTGGTATATGTCCTCAGTGAAAAAAAATGACACCTAGAGAGAGAAAAGAGCTGCTACTAATGTTCATTAGAAGAAAGACATAAAGAATGGAAACATTTAACATCCCTTTAAGTAGAAGTGCTTGGGTGATCCACATACACTGGCCAGCCAGCACATGTGTAACTGAGCTACTCATACCATACAGACAGCAGGTAAAATTAAGATAGATTTAGGATATGTGGGGTGCTGGGGTATTTGGGTTATATTTGCAAATCGTGGTGGACATTGGAGATATTGGTAGGGACAGAGCCAGCAAAAGTCTTGGAGAAGACCAGAGTTCTGAAACGAGTATGCTATATGGACCTGGGGCAACATGGGATTGTTGCAAGAGTATATCACTAGATCATAAATCCACTGAAAACTGCATTTTAGTATTAATCTCCAGTTTTTAAGGCAGCTTATTTTGCTCCTTATCATTTATAACTAGTGTTTAAAAGTAATTTTTTAACTTAAAATTACCAAGAATGTTAGGTTTTATAATTCTAAGTCTTGTAGAAAGACATTACAGGAGCCTCAGTCATTTTATTTTGACATATCATACCTTAACTAAAATAACAAGAAACTGTACCTTTAATAAGATAACTTTTCTACATTGTGTATATTGGCCTTCGTATTAAACATATATGTAGTTATAAAACAGTTTCCTATAAATATGTTTTTATGATTGAACTATGGAATGCATCCACAGATATTTAAAGTTTATAATGAGACTCTGGTTTATATATCAATGGTGTTCCATACAAGTTTATATAGTAAAATATTGTAGAAATACCAACATTCCCAAAAAGCTCCATAAAAGATCCTAAACTCCATAAAAGCTTCCAAATTTTATATATATATATATATATATATATATATATATATATACACCATTACATGAAAAAGCTACCGATGTTTGCCTTTAAAGCAGTAGTTTCATGCATGGATGATGATTACTTCCCCAAATGTCTCCATAATTACTTTAAAAGAGGTAAATAGTTGTCCTTACATTTTCTTAGCATTTCAGAACCTGGAAAATCTATTGCAAAATCATTGCCCATCAATTCAAGTAAGAAAAACAATGAATCAATCTCTTCTTCTCCCAGTTTCTACATTAAATGCAGTTTCATATGGAAGAATCTTTAGTACTTCATCAAGCATTTTGAATATATTTGCATGCAGAATAACCAGAAAAGACCAAATTACAACTTACAACACTTTTTTATAGTAGAATTATATCCTATGCCAAAGGGACAGTGCCTTTTCTATGCAAACAAAAAGAATTCTAAAAGGAGTATGTAACTGTAGTACTGCTGTTATGGGTGTTCTGTATGTCCTCCTTAACTTCTTTGTCCGGTTAAGACAGACTATTAATATACAAGGACATACCGATTTCTGAGTCAGAATCATAAAACTGGTCTACAAAAAAATCTTAGATTATTTTTATAAGTGTGAGGTTGTGGACTTTTTTTTTAATTTGTTTTTCATTACTATATCACTTCCTAAAGCTTTCTCTTCGACCGCAAAGCTAAGAAACTTTGTGTGTGTGTGTGTTGTTTATTTTAACAGAAAATCAAGATAATGTAACCCTTAGACCTCTGACAAAAGTACCGTAGACACATATGAGACTAATGAGAAAGGATAAACCTTTATTTGGCCATACAGTATTTGGATTGGAAGTATCAGACAATCAAAAAAGAACCCAAACAACAAAACTGTTGTAAAGTATCAAGTGGGGCACACCCTGCAAAGTTTCTTGCCCTTTCAATTCCTTTAAGCTATGAGATCTAGTGCTCTGGAGACCTTCGAAAGTGGCTGGCAGGACCAAGTCTCTGCTAGTCCATGGATATTGGCCTCTGATTCACAGGTGAAAATGAGGTGAAAAGCTTCTGCAAATCTATCTTTAGACACTTCAGTTATCTATCTGATTGCACAGTATTTCCACACACCATAGGGGATCCTAGAGGATAGAAGACAGGTTAGCAGGGTTGGATGTATGTTCCTGCAGGAGGGCTTTGCCTGTTTGGTGCTGCTGTCTGCAGGCAACAAACATCTACATGGGCTGGATGGAGGCAACAGGTACCCTTTAAAACTCTTCAAGTAGTTTCATGAAGCTGGGTATTCCAGGGACTTACCATCTGTAACATCAAAGGCTGCGCATGAATGGAGGACTTGGAAACACTCCTAAGGTTGGTAAAGAAAGAAGATGTAAAACCAGACAGCTGCGCATACTGAATTGATTTTAACATGCATCATCCAGTTTAGGCGTAAGCCAAGAGAGTCCCTCTTTTCCACATATGAAATATTTATACAGGGTGTCCTCAAGGTAGATTCTCTAGTGTCTGATAATGTATGCACTTACATGACAACTTTTCCTTTAACCAGTACACTGATAAGATTTCCTTATTTTACTTGGCCATTTTCCAAGCCTTGTAGGAACATATTTATTTTTAGAGCTATGGTCCTAAGTTAATTTTGTTGGAATTAGCCAAAGGGCTCAAAGGCATTAATGGAAAACTGAGAGATAAACATGCATGCGTGCGTGCATACAACAGTCACACACATACATTTGCGCCCACACAGGCAATTTTGTTATCTTATAAAAACAAATTTGAAACTACAATTTGAAACACACCCTTCAGCAGTAATCTGCATGTTATACAACAGCAAGTACATAAAGAAAGGCTGGCACTTTATTTGGTTTGGAAAATTACCCTATTGCTCATGAAAAACAAAACTGAACTATAGCATTAAGCTTATATAGAAAAAAAAGATAATTTTAATAGTCCCAGCAAGATAGTTTGAGTATATGCAAGTCCCAGCATAATGAAAGATTCCCTATTTGTCAAGCAACATGGTGGTCTGTAATAAGCACTAATATAATACTGCATGTCAGAAATCAAAGCCTCAGTACTAAAAGATACAGAATAACTGATAAAATCATAATTATTGTTTTGATTTAATCCAGGCAGTTTGCTTAAAGCATTTTTTAAAGACATGCAAGCATTTCAAAGTAAACAATTTTCTAAAAGCAAAACAGGAAATAATCTGGTTCCTTATCCTTCCTCTTTTTACGTCGTGGCACACCTATTTTTGATAGTATACAAAAAGCACACTTCCGACCTACTAATTCCCTCATCACAGTTTTCCACAGTACTACTGTCAGCTGCACCCTACTGAAGTGGAAATAGATTTCTTTTCCATAGGTCTCCTGCTTTGTGCTTAGCATCATATAAACTATAACATGATTAATATGTGTAGTTCTTTAAGATGCAAAACTCCAAATTACAGTTCTGCAGAATCAGGTCATTATTATACAGTCTGTTTAATTTGATTAAATCCTGCAGATTACATGCAAAAATGGGTGCATGTGCTGCTTGAGGTGCCTGACTGTGGCTACTCGAAAGCCTCTGTGCTTGTACCAGCACTAAGAAAGATGATGGGAGTGAGCAGAGGAGCACAGAAGGAGACAGTCAGTTTGTGTCAGGTTAATGTGAGTGTGTAGCCATTGCTGCAGCCTCTTATTTGCAAGTTACTAGTATAGATGTAGTTTTATTTATTTCTATGAAGCATTTCATACAGTTAGGATACTTAAAAAAGTGAGTTTTCCTTGTTATTTTTGCCTTTTTTAGCTAAACGACTTAAAATATTTATTATGAAGAAAGTACATTTTATTAGTTCAACCATAGGATTTTAATGTGAAAACTCAAATTAATGCTAATGCCTATATAACTCAAAACTGGTTTAAGGATAATTTATGGTCTGCATAACAAGCTCTGTTTTCCCTTTGTCTTCTTGAAGAGAAAGGTCTACCTCCAATACTGGTGGAGTCAGTGAAGATCTAAAACCTACATCTTCCTTAATAATCTAGAAATACATGAAAACTGGAACCAAAAATAAATTTGGGGTTGTCTCTCTCTACATTAAGTGTAGTCTCACACATTAAAATTGAGACTATTGAAAAGAGATGCAAGGGACCATGTGGCCTGCTCTGTGCCTAAAATCCTGAGAATTACAATCAGTAATCATAGTAATAGGCATATGCACCTGAACCTACAAAATGTTATCTTAAAATCAGCTCATCTCTTAAAATTAAATGTCGTTCCTAATTGGAAAACAAATCACAAAATGCCACTCACACTATTTCATTCTGTATGTTTAAAAAGACTTTCTGCATCCCTTTTGCAATCTTCTAATCAGCAGCTGTGTACTTTACATACATGATGAGAGTGCTAACTCCAAAAAAAAAAGAAAGTGTTCTGTGGATAGCTTCAGTGCATAACTCCAATTCATTCTAGATTCATTCCAATTCATTGTAATTAATTCCACAAATGAACTTTCTCTAGATATAATGTAAAGGTTTAACAAAGAGTTTACAAAGGCTTTGACAACTTCTGTGTAACTAGTCCAGTCCTAGCTATGTGCCTCCCAATGAATTAATGAAATTCTACTCACATCTCTCACCTAAGGTAAGAAAGGTCTTTTCCCTTATCATCCCAGAAATAAATGTCCTTGTGGAACAAAGCTCTGTCTCTTTATAGTTATTTTTGGGTACAGATTGCCAAAGTGATAAAGTGATTTCTGAGTTCTGGAACTCTCCAGATTTTGGAGAAGAAAACTAATGATGTCCTTTGAAATATTAATCTGCTTGTGGAGCACTGTTCACAGTAGAGCTACCCAATCCTAATTAGCAGGCAGGGGGCAGAAGATATCTAAATGTGCTTTGGTCACAATCCTAACATGTTTGTGTTAGTTCTGTGCATTGAGTGATTATAAAAGCCATTGCAGTAGTGAACAGATTAAAAAGTTTTTGAGGGCTTAGGGCATTAGTATCAAAGATGGAGGGGTTTGAATCAAGGGGTATCTGTATCAGAAAACAAATGCATCTTCTCTACTTCCTGGTTTTCTAAGGCTTTAGGATTCACATAACTAAGCATTTCTGTTCCAAGAGGAAGGACAAAAACTTGCTTGCCTACAGCAGAATCTTTCATCATCACATGGCTCAGACACATGCCTTCACAGATGGCAGCTGTAGGTGAAGCAATAAAAACCAACCGCAGGACCTGCTGTAATGATGAACTCTATTTGATTTTTCTATTTAAAGCTATTTCATACTTACTGAAAAGCTATACAGTTTAAAGTTACAGAGCAAATATGCCCTTTCCCCATTAGTGAGAATATTAGACCCAGAAATGCTTTTGGTAGCTACCATCAGCCTTATCCCAGAGCATGTTCTCGGAGATATTCTCAGAGATAGAAGCTCTCTGGCTTGAGGGAGGGGCAGAAGACAGATGAATCCTGGCAGCTTGCTCACTCCCCTGGGATGGTACTCTCCCCAGGTGCTAAGCAGAAGACATCAGCCCATATTTATGCTGAGCTGTGAGAAAGAGAGTATTTCCGTAAGGAATATGGAGGTGTTGCCACACCAGGGACCTAGGAGCTGAAAGGAAGGGAAAAGTATATTCCCTCCATGAAAAGGGAGGAATGGAAGTAAAATATTATCTCCAGATGTTGCAGGGTGAGGAACAAAAGGGAGAAAAAGAAAAAAAAGGCACTGAGTTAGCAGAGAAAGTACAGATGGATGAAGATGTACACTGGACTTTGAAGAGCAGATGTTTATTTTCCACAGCTGGATGTAGATGGGACTGTAATTTTGTTGTTTGTTTGTTTTTTTAATCTTAAATTTGCTTAATAAGTATGTTATTCCAGCTTACTTTTGTTTCTTTTTCCTGATAGATTTTCTAACTGTGCGTTCATTGGACTGCTCCAGAAAGGAGCAAGAAAAGATCTAGTGCAGTAGATTTATGTTCTATAACTGGAAAATCTCTGTTCCAGCCTTGCTCTTTGTCACTTTTGCCAGATAATTTGCAACTTAAATTAGAGAACTAGGTGCTGTTTGGGTTTTAACTCTGGAAACATCTGAAGGTATTACATAAGTTTTCAATTGCATCATGTATTGAGGAAGAACTTGAGGTATCTAGTGTTGTTCCTATCTGGCAATTTTAAAATTTAATAGGTGAATAAAAATTCAAAATAACAATTTTAAAAGCAGCAATGTATCAGACTTGGACAGAACACATTTTTTCTCCTTTCTCTTTTCACCTTCAAAACACTGGTGAGTTTGGAGTAAATTAGGCTTTTTCTGGCAGTTATCTGTATAAATCCAAAATCTCCTATCAGTATGATGACTAAGCAGATCTGAATTTCAACTCAAAACTGCATTGCAGACTCCTGTGCATAGCTGTTTAAGAGATTTTAGCTTAGTCTGTTACTTTGCAATCTCAGCGTTGACTCCAGAGTAGTCTGGGTCAAGTGATGATTATATTCAGTGTTTCCAAATAAAATCCATGGGATTGTACTGTTGGTTTAATATAAGGCAATGATTTGACTGCAGTATCTGTACTGCTTGTAATATGGGACATAAATAAGCCTGAAGTACTGTATTCTCAGCCTGAAGAAAAAGTGATACCCTTTGTTAAACCCACTGACATCAAAGAGAAAGTGAAAAACAAAACATGCATTTTAGGCTTACAAATCCTTTTCAAGTTGGCATTTTCAGAAGAACTATTTTAAGAGAGAACAGGAATTACCAGGAAATGGTAGAATTTAATATAGAAAATTTCACCATCCTACTTTAGGATATGCCTTTGTTGCAAGAATTAATACTCAAGCATGTCAGTCACTCTGCAAAAGCATACCTAAGATTATCCCTTTACTGATCCTTCATGACCTTAGATGTATTGCTGATGTCGTCATGTCAGCAGCAGTGGCATACGTTCCAATTCTTTCACAATAAACTGTGGAGAAACCTGCCTGTCTTTTTGGGAGCTGGAGTAAAATTATGAAAATGGACAAGTGATAATTAGTCCTCTTGTAAAGTGAAGGAAGAATACACACAATCAGAAAGATTTTTCTTTTTTTTTTTTTTCCAAAAAGTAACATTAGGGGAAAAAAAGCAAAAACCAAACTTGTGAAAAATTTGAGGAGTAAAACAGAATGTCAAAAATAAAGCAAACAAACCATGGAAACAATTGGAGGTATCAAATCTTTAGTCAAATACACATTGAGTACATAAAATCTACCCAGTTAAAGATTCTTCATAATGGCCTCTCTGACTATGTGTCTAACTATGAGGAAGAGGAGTGCCTGAGGAACAGGTTTTTCTGGAGAAGGAGGGGTCTGGTAGTCCTTGTAATACATGAAAAACAATTTGGCATTACGTAAGTGGGCAGCAAAACAACCAACCAGAGGAATGAAGGCAATTTATAAAGTGGCCTCCAAGGACTAAAGCTTCAACCCTGAGAGTATATACAGTACTAATAAAGCCCTTCACACAGAGAAAAGATGCAAACATCAGTGATGCACAAGGGAAGAAAGGTAAGAAGAAGTAAGCTTTTAAAAGAGTCTGTAGCATTTATGATTGCAAAGCAAAGCCTGAAAATATGACTTGACTACTTCTTAGGGGTTCAGGAGACATGGAAAATGTCAACAACTTACAGTTCCAGTGGCATGATTATTAGAGCTTCGCTAATGGCTCTGAACACCTGAGGTTCCTTATACTGCAGACAGAATATTTATTTTGCTCTTAGTTATTCAATTCTTCTCATTTTCTCCCCCAAATCCACCCCCTATAAGCAGATTAACTCTCTTAGAAAGTTTGCTGCTTATGGATTAAGCATTTAGGATTCAGTGGAAAACATAACTTAAAAAAAAAAAAAAGTTTAGAATCACTTCTAATTCCCCTCTGCTCAGTTTTTGGGTTTTTCTTAAAGTATTTCCTAACTAAGGACCTCTTACAGCATGTGTTAACTACAATACAGTTAGCCAGATTTCTCAGACTTCTCAGGATGATATGTAAAGAGTACAGACACCAATTTTGCAGAATACAAAGATGGTAAATGATGCTAAATTTTTTAATGCATATTGAATAACTTTGCCTTCTATTTGTCTTTCTTTTACTAGTTGTTAGTTTTATTAACTGAGTATTTCCTACCAAAGTGTTTTAGATATAACCCATTTTGTGTTCTCCGTGCCACTGAATATCTTAATTTTGTTCTTAAGTCACTGGCAAAGCTCTGTATTATTGTAACACTTAATCAAAGCATCAGTATCACTGTAATCACTATGTAAAACTGAGGCCCAAACACCTGCTTGAGATATACACCTAATGCCTGGAAGGATAACAATGATATAATGATACAAACAAATTCTTCTTACCAGAAAGATAAACTGAGTCCACTGGGACTCCATCACCAAACAAAACTAAAAGCCATGTACACAAATTGTTTGCACTATGTTCTAAAAATGCATATATGTATGCTTAAGAGGATAGCAAAAGAAGGTACTTTTCAGACCTGGGAGCCCATCACAAAGGCTGATCTACCTGCTAGATACTCTCAAGGGTTGAAATCTCAGAAGACAAACCTTTTTGCAACAGATATTTGCTGATACCAGGTCAAGCATGGGTAACAGCGAATACTCTGAAGAGCAACAGAAATATCTTCAAACCGCAGACATGTTCTCATGAGTCTTAACCTGCTTGAAAAAATGAGAATCATTTACCACAATGTAGAATAAAAATTCCATTTAACAGCTTTATCTTCAAATTACGGTATCATTCAGATAAAGAATTGCTTTGGTTGCTTCCAAAGGAATTTTAAGAATTAAGATGTCTTTTCTAAACAGTTTGTTGTATTCTATCTTGCTCGCCTTTGTATTAGCAGTGTACAAATAGCATAGGAAGCCCTCTATTTGTGTGCGTTATTTTCACAGAATATCCCCGGCCAGAAGCTAAGCAGCTGATGACTAACATCTATGTTACAATTCTGACATGACTCTAGTCATGTCGTGATAGACTTCTGAAAAAGACGCCAGTGTAATTTTGAAAGAGTTTTCTTTATATTAAAAATATAGTTTATCTTTAATACTTACTTAGACAGCTAGGATTAAGCTGCTAAGGGAAACAGTGTCTGTCTAGCTGCTGACAGCTGTTTGAATAGCAAAAAGTTTACTACAGTGAAGATATGTAAGCTGGCAGAAGCTTTAAAAGAAATTTAAGCCTCCAGTAAACAATTCTGAGAACATGAACATTGGGGAGATACTGCATCCTTACTGCAAATGATGAAGCAGGAATTAAAGCTGATGCTTCTTCAGTAATTATTTATCTAACGCCCAACATTCACAGTATAATGTTTCACATGGCCCTCTCACATATGTACCCTTGCATTTTCTGTCTGTGCTGCATCTCAGGTGAGTGTTGAAAAAAAATAAAGTGAATAAAATCTTTAATTGGAAATTATACAGTTGTGATCCTGATCAGAAACAAAACTTCTGATCAGGCAGCTCAGACCAAAAAAGTTAGAATTGGCAACATGCTGAAATAACGGAATATTCAAATTTCACACATAAAAGATGCTTTGAGTTCCCCTTTCAGTCACATTGCTAGGTAGACTTTTGGGGTCATGTGATCTTATTTGAAATGTATTAGAATGCAACCACAGAGAATTGCTTTTAAACAGTAAAGATTTAACACTTGAAACATTTAATGACTACAAATTCACCTCACCTTCGCCTCCAAAAAGTGAATCCCAAACTAAACAACTCTATGCAAACTCCAGCCAGAGCTACAAACCAGCCTGAGCTACAAACTACTTAAACAAGAGAACTGAAGACAAATTTTGGTTTACATCAGGTGTTATGGACAATCAGAACTAATTTACAGTATTCAGAAATAATTCTGTAAAAGATCTTTCTAGACTGTAGAGAAAGGTACAGAAGTTCAGGCTTGCTGATGACATTAGAAACAGTCTTGTAGCCACTTTCATGAAACTGCTTAGTAAAGCAAAATTGATCTGTTGTTCATTCAGTCCGTCCCTTCCCCAACCCTGCCTGTAGTTTCCCCTTTCCTTAGTCTTCCCTTGTTTTCTTGTATTTGCTCTCCAAATGCAGGTTACTGCTCTTTCAGAGGTTATCATTATGGCAATTAGGTCACTGATTTCATTTTTCATAAGCTAGTGAGCTAACAGTTATTTAGGTTGTGGAACTGCCCTCCTTTCAGGGTTTGGAAAATAATTTGCGCTCCTTTGTGCTTCGCTGCAAGTTGGCACAGTTGCTTTTTTATTGCTCTATCTTGCTTGTGCCTCTGCTTCCGTGTGTTGCATCCACCCCCTCACAACTATATTTTTATCTCTTAACTTAGTGCACTTGCTATGCTTTACTTTAAAAATCTTTATAAATTTCTGGGTGTAGAGCCTGATGGTGCTATCCCTATCTCCTGCTGTATTTCAGATTTTAATGCCGCATTCATCCATCATTTCAGTAGATAGCCCCGCAGCTTCCAGTGGCTGCAGTGGGATTTCAAAGTGTGGATCTAAACCATCAGACAACTGTTTTTGCTTATAGACAGTGAAAACTGTAATGAATGCAAAGACCACCAGGATGTTTAGCAAACATAAATATGAATGTATTTGCAGCCATCAGTATTTGGGTACTCCTAGTTGAGTTAAGCATTTGTCTAGGCCTAAGAGAAAAAAATTCTGTGAGTATTTTAAGGACTGGGTGCAAAAACTTTCTGCCAGGTTTGCATTTGACTACAGATATAAATACTTGCCCTAACACAGTTCTTCACACCGTGTTTGTGGGTTTGTGGAAGTGACATGAAAAATAAGGCATGTGCTGCTCTGCCTGGATGAGTGTGGTGCTAACTTGGCTGCTCCGCTCCTGCTAATATGCTGGCTTCTTGCACCGCCAGTCCAAAGCTGTATGGAATGAATGCATGAAGATAAAATGGATAAAACTCTCTTACGGATGACTCGTCAAGTCTAATAGCGTTATTGTCACTTGAAGATGGGGTCAGGGAAACAAATAAGTGTTCTAGTGCTTATGGCCTACCATTGATAATTCTTTCAGTCTCTGTTGAAGCCTTGTTTCCAGACCTGTTCATACTAATTTAGAAAAAACCCTCATTCCCAGGGGGAAAAATAATTGTACATTTTTTCAGTTATTCTAAGAATGGGAACAGGCAACATAACTGCAGCTTTCTTTTCTCTTCCTCCTTTATGCTACTCCCAGCAGTTTTTCAAGAAGTCCTTCATATCATCTTCTTTCCAATCTGCTGCCTCTTCTCACACCTCCTTTATGATGCTGCCCCCTCTTCTGCCTTGGGTCTACCTTTATGTGGTTCAGTCCTTCCTCAAAGCCTCATTCCTGCTGTTGCAATTACACTGCTTTTCCCTTTCGAAGTTGAGGTGCTGTTGACCAAAATTTAGAACAAAGCATTCTAGCATTAGTAACAATTTTGAATAATATTAAGGCTATGCTGACTGGTGTAAAATCAGAGAACAGTTTTCAGTAGAAGCATTGGTAGGTTTATTCCAGCAGTACAGAATGGAAGTTGCTTCCCAGACTAGTATACTGTTGGGCTGCCAAGTCCAAAGCAGAAGTAGAAGCAAACTCAAGTACAAAATATAAATTGTGACTTCATCTTGCTGGGAGATTTGCATAACATTTGCTCTTCTTTTACATCTAGCACACAGGATATATACAGCTTTGCAAAAAGTGTTCAAAGGGGATTATTTCTTTTGAAAACCTTAACTGCTATGTCTAAACATACAAGGTAAAGAAATATGGTGCCAAGAGACAGTTTCTTTTGCTAGACAATTACCTTGGTTCAACTACTATCATTTACATATATTGATAAATAGAATGAGATTTTTACCTCCTGTTTACCCCTTACATTTTATGTATTGGGTAATTTATCCTATCAGTTCATGGTACTGTGCCTTGCCCAGAGGATGTATTTATTGACCAGTAGATGCTTTTAAGTATTTTGATTCTATTTTCTATCTAGCTAAGTACGTGTTGAAGTTTTTGCACAATTACACTACTGATGGTTTACTGACCACTCTGCTATCTTATGTGTACCTTCAGGGTTTCCTCTACCACAGATATGAGCACAGGGCATTATCTGCTTGAACTGAAGTGTGACAAAAGCCATGAACACAGAGCCACAGCTGTGTACAAATATGACTGTCTTCCAAATAAGCACCTTCAAAATGTTAGGGGACCAAAGCAATACAATGGATTTGGTATTTTTACAATTCCCATTGCTTAATGTTTTTGAACAATTTTTTAATTTATCAAGATGGTGAAAAACCATGTGTAAGACCACTGCTTGGTTCTGTTATGGTCAAGACTATTGTTTAAAGTAGAGTTATGTGTGTTGTGAGATTTGGATTTTCTCTGAGGGATCATCTTGGAGGAAGGAGTAATGCTAACATAAAACGTTCCAAAATATAGACTCAGAAGTACAAAGCATACTTAGAAAAGTACTTTTTATTATTTAGAATAGGAAATAAATGATTATGAATATTGAGGGTCTGCTCTTTTTGATTCACATGACTAACAGCTGAACTAAGAAGTGGGCAACCCTGAAGTTCTAAGTATTTACCAATCCCTGAGAAAATTACAGAACTTTGACAAAACCCACCAGCCTTAAGACCTGCTTAATGTGCTTCACATTTCTGCAAGAAAACAGATTTGACTTTTACTCAGGGACAAAAACCACTGCAATTGAAGAAGGTTGGTTTTCTTCACATTATAATAGTAGTGTTGCTTTTCCTCCATCTTTCCTTATTACCACTACTATTTCTTTGGTGTGCATGTTGTATTATTGGCAATGCAGAAAAAATATTCCATCTTGTTTCCACTTTCCTAATACACCTAAGGCTAACTTCATAATTTTAAAGTCTAGCTTAAAAGCAGCCAAAAAACCGAAACCCCACAGAACAATGTTTAAAGAAAGAGCAACAAGTTTCAAACAGGAATCTTTCCATGTATTCAAATACTGAGCTGTGGGGGCACGTTGCCTAGGGAGCTGGGCTCACTGGGCTGGGGCAGGCATGGCTCTGGTTCTGAGGAGATGTGGTTCTATATGCCACTACTTAACAGCACTACTTACAGAAGTCTCCTTCACAGAGTCACAGGATCAATTAGGTTGGAAAAAACCTCAGAGATCATGGAGTCCAACCTATGACCGAACACCATCATGTCAATTAGACCATGGCACTAAGTGCCACTTCCAGTCTTTCCTTGAATACCTCCAGGGACAGTGACTCCACCACCTCCCTGGGCAGCCCATTCCAATGTCTACCCACACTTTCTGTGAAGAAATTCTTCCTATGTCCAACCTAAAACTCCCATGGCGCTTAAGAACTATGTCCTCTTGTCCTATCACTAGTTACCTGGGGGAAGAGGCTGACCTACACCTGGATACAACCTCCTTTTAGGTGGTTTTAGGGAGGGATAAGGTCTCCCCTGAGCCTCCTTTTCTCTGGGCTAAAACAACCCCAGCCCCCTCGGCCGCTCCTCAAGGGACATGTGCTCCAGGTAGGACATGTGCTCTTTCTTAACGTCTCGAGCAGGGAACGACGCGCAATGCTGTATACGTCACTGGTGGATGAGAGGCATGCTGCTTGGTCAGAAATTTAAGAAAATATTTCGGTTAGCGCCCGCAGAACAGCTGCCTGGTACCGAAGAGCTCTGAGACAGGTCGCACCAAGGGAGGCAGGGGAAAAAAAACCCCAACATGCAGCAGAGCGCCTTCGACGATAGCGTTTCGAGCTCTGTGCCCTGCGGCCGGACCCTGGCGCCGATCGGCTGCGCCGGTGGGTTCCCTCGGCCCGGCAGGGAGCGGAGCCCGGCCCCGGCAGGGGCGGCCCCGCAAGGCGGGCGGGGCGCAGCGGCGCACGTAGCCGTCCCAAGATGGCGGCCGCTCCGGACCGGGCTGCGAGGGCGGCGGCGGTGCCGGGGGCGGCGGCGGGCGGGCGCTGAGCGGGGCGGCGGCGGGGGCTGGCGGCGCTCGCCTCGCCTCGCCTCCCCGCGGGGTGCGGGGTAGGTTTTCGCGCGGCCGCCAGGCTTCACCATGCTGCGGGGCTAGAGCCGCCGAGGCGCCGCCGCAGCGCAGCGGGGTAATAATGTTAACAGAGGTAAGAGCACTGCCGGCGGGAGTGCGGGGAGCGGGGCTGCGCCCACCCGGGCGGGTAGCGCTCGATGTCGCGGCTCTGCCGCCCGCCGGGGCCTTCGAGCTGCCTGGGTGGCGGGCAGCCTCCCCCTTGGCCGCGGAGGGCAGAGGCGCTGGCCGGCTCGCCCAGGGCAGCGCCGGGCCCCTCTTATCACCCTGCCTCCTCTCTCGGCAGGGCGAGATGGGAGCGGGGCTCTCCAGCGCCGCGGCCGAGTGCGGTGCATCGTGCCCGCTCCGTGCGGCAGCTGGGCCCGGCCCGTCCTCCCCGCGATCCCCCGCGGCGGGGCCGTGGCTGGAGGAGCAGAGCGCACCTGGAGAGGGGGAACCCGCCTGGGCTCCGGGCCGCGCCGGGAGGTGCCCCCGCCCGGGCCCCGCGCGCCCGCTCCGGCTTCAGCCCCTCTGGCCTCCTCCGTGGAGGCTTCGTGAAGGCTCCGTGTTTGCTTTCTGCTTGGAGGGCTTAAGCCAGGCGGCTCGGCTGTGCTTGCAGGAATCCGTGGCAGTAGGTAATCATTAGAAGTTGGCTACCCCGGCTCGCCGCTCCCCGGTGGGGGGTTTCCGTCCCGAAGCAGCCGGGCAGCTCAGCTGTGAGGCAAGCAGGTATTTGAGGATCAGCGTGGGCTAGAAATGTCTGCTGTGTCCAAAGGCACTCTAAAGGAGGGAACCTGGCAGTACTATCTGCCAGTGCTTTCTAGTTGCTAGGGATGAGACTTTACCCCGTTTTCTGTTTTCTCTACAAAGACCAATCGATTTTCTATTTTTATTGTGTCAGCAAGGTGTCTAGAGTGCAAGTACTTCTCCAACATGATGATTGCATTACCCGTGTTTTATAATTTGCCATTTTATCCTACAGTGAAGGTTATTCATCCAAAAATGAATTGTCTTAAGTCTTTCAGGGTGAAAGGCTTTCTGACACCTGAAAAATTTAGCTTTGCTTTCCTGAATGACAGTAAAAAGTAACCTCTACCTTTCAATTTGCATCAGTTAAAAGTTTTAGGGCATTATGAAAGTGGTTCTGTAGAGCCATGAGCTCTCAGATTTCCCCAGGAGGGTAAAATTTGTGGAGTGAGTTAAACCTGTAAAAATACATGACCTATTTTTGCTTTGAGGGTATTTGGTGGGTGGTCAAGATTAATAATCTCCATTAAAGAGAGTTGGTGAGTGTGATGCGTAAGCATTAACCATAGTAATTTAGATTATTTTAAGGGTGGCATAGAACGTTCTGGGTCAGTGCCTCATACTGGACTGTTTGTTCCTTTTGATGATGGCTCTGTGTGCCTATCCAAGACACTTTATTGTCTGGGAACTGAATTTTTTTTTTTCTAATAATGCTGATATAGTGTGGGTAGCAGTGTGGATGACACTTGATCCATTGGCTTTTTGAGGTAAAACCTAGTAATTACATGTGTGATGACGAGTTATAATACTTAGCCTTGATGTCAGAAGGACAGGATTCTGATGTCTTTCTAGTTCCTTTATATGAATTATTTGTAGACAAAATGCTTCAGGGTAAAGTATTCCAGGCTTGTCTCTGCCAAGGACATGATTTTAAATTTTAAGCAAAACTGCAGGCTTTGCCTGCTTGAAAAGCAGTTGTAGGGAGTTCTTCAGGTAATCAGGCAGCTCTTGCCTGTCAGGAGTACTCGCCTAATGTGAACTGGAGGAGTCCTTTTTCAGCACACTTTTTTGGATGTTCCAATGGCAACTTGGTAGCTAAAACATGAAACATGAGCAGATTTTGGACAAAGATGCAGATTGTTTCAAGTCTACTGATACATGTATTTCTCCTCTTCTCCTTTTTTTTTTTTCTTTATATGTGAAACTGAAATGGAATGTATGGTGGACTGATTAGAAGCAAACAGTGCACTTGTTTTTGGTGCTGGATTTTTGTGGCCTTTTCTAGTTTACTACTGTCTAGAATGACCAAGATCACTTTTTTTTTTTTTTTAGCCATTAAAAATTTATATCCATAAGTTTTATAACTTAAGAATGTAGACAGTATTTTTTCTTGAATATATTTAAGCATGAAGGAAAGGCACAATCAGTTTCTACATGTATTATTATCATGAAGTTAAAATATTACTTAGAGTTTGTCAAGGTCAGTTTCCTACATCCTTTGACTGCATCCATGTGTGCAGACCCTAGCAGATTCATTTCAGTTTTGTGTGGATGCAGTTAGAGTTAGGACTTTGTAATCAGTAATTTCAGGGGAAGATCGCACTTCCTGTCAGGAAAAAAAATACTGTGTTTTTTATTTGGCCCTTACTACCCGTCTTGTTTTAGTTGCATTCAGAAATCATGTCATTGGATGCCAAGCACATACACTTATTTGCCTACTTAGCAAATACCATTTCCCAATTTTTCATTATTTTGGCCACCAAAGCTTATTTCTGCAATCATGTTGAATACATTCTATCTGCATGCATTCCAAGTCCTGCTGCAAGTGAGCATTTCCCTAGTCTGCTGTGTTGACCTTTCTGTGTCTTTTCACTTGTTCCCCTTTTCTTGTTCGTCAGATGTCTCCTTTGCTTTTCAAGACCCAGTGTGGCCTGTTTCCATGTGATTTACTGTCTCAGCACTTTCTAGTCTGACGAGACCATGATGGATACATGATGGATACAAGTTGCAATGATCTGTCTCTTGTGTTTTCGGACAATCATCTTTGTCCTGCTCGCCTCTTGTACTACCCTGACTACAGTGATGCAGCTGGTGTTTTACAAGTTTGGCTCTTGGTGGTCAATAGTGTCTTAAATTCTGATGGGAACAAATATTCAAAAGGATTTTGACTTAATTTACAAGAAGTTTTATAATGTCTCTCAAATTGATGGCCGATGCTGTCTACATTTGCAGCCCATGCTACCTCTGAAGAAGGCACTTTATCTAAAGTGAGGAGTAGATTTTTTCTTCCTTTTTTTTTTCTCCATTTACTCATTAAACTGCTTTGAGATGCTTAGTGAGGACTTCCTTCAGAATTTATCAGCAGCTAAATTTTTGACAACTTAATTCTCAGCTTAGCAAGGGTACCTTGTTGCAGTACCAGTGATGGTTGGAAAGATTTTTGAAATTTGATGAAGTAGGAAAACTTTTTCATATCCACAACTAAAAGTGAGCCATACAAAATGAGCTCTGACGTGTTGGTATTTTTTGTTATTGCCATCTGTCAAGATAATTCACTAACTACATGCAGTATTTCCTTTCCATTAAACAATCTACTTTTTAAGAGATCTTTAACAAACCTTTTTTGTTAGACTGTGATACCAGCCGTTGAGAACTGCTTTTGAGCAAAACTGAGTAAATTAGCCTGATTTTTAAGAATAGAGGTTGACTGAGCAGCTTGTTTTAACTTGCTGTAGAATAATAGTGAATTAGCCTTCCTGCAACAGTAGCACATTGTAATGTATGTTAGTCCAGCTCTGAAAGACGCAGAACACAGTTGTAGAACACAGTTAACTGCGTGATGTACTGTAGCATTTTTATCTTTCTCTTTTTCTTGATACATGGCAGTGGCAAGTTGCTTGGATGCTTCATGTATCTGAACTATATTCTGCTGGTAGACAGCTTCAAATGTGTAGAGATTTATCGGTGCATCCAAAGAAATTAGTTTTCTATCCTTTTGTGAAACTTGTATGCTGGGGCTTTCTTAAGTGAAAGTGTTTTGCTAGATGAGATCTAGTGGGAGCATTAGTTGCAGGCCTTTGGGAGTAAAAATCCTCTTTCTCCTTCAGTATATTTTGTAATTGAGGTCTGCATTGTGTCCCTAATTGTTGCTATGGCAGTTCTTTTAATACCTCCATATTTTATGAAGTGTCAGTTAAAATTATGTGAGGACTGGTAAAATTAAGAAAATTAATCTTCTGAAAAGAATGGTTGTTGTATGTTCCAAGTACTTGCTTTTAAATATTTTGCTGGCTACTAGTAAAAGATAGTGTCTAAACACTCAGGACTATTCTTAGAGTGTACAGTTGGGCCTAAACTGCTAGACTGAATGCAGAGTTCTGCAATAACTCTAAAATATCAGTCTGGACCATTCCCCAAAGCTGTGTGGAAGAAGAATAGTGTGAAGTTCCTTACTTCAATAAAAATACTAATAGCTTGTCTGGTTAGATAGCTGAAGGAGCTCCACGATGATTTCCTCAGTCTGGTTGCACTCTAGGGAATTATCTCTGTTTTAAATATGTTTGTCCTTTTCTCCCCACCCTTACAAAGATGACAAAGCATGTTTTCCTTTGAACTAGCATTGAGAGAATTGCTATTATTAGAAACAAGAAACCATTGGGGTTGTATCTAAGTTATTTGCACCACTTAAAGAATTAATATTTAGAACTCCCATTAGCACTTTTCCCCGTTGCTTGGCTGAGAATACCAAGGCTGAAATGATAGAAAAATCAATTGCAATTGTTACTTGCAGTTACACGAGAAAGAAGCTTCAAGAAGCAAAAGTCATTGTGATCTTGGGCCCAACTGCTTGTTCTTCTCCTCCTGCCAAAGTAATGTCTGATTTCTGAATTAAAAACCTGAGGCATTATTTCATGAAGTAAACATCAAGCTTTAGCAAGAGCACCCCAACCTTGTTTACATAATTTCTATAGTATCATGCCTTAAAATGATAAATGCATAATTGTGATTTACAGGTATGAGGTGAAATGGGTGTTTATTTTTAATGTGAGTAAGCATAGTTGATAGGTATGTTCAGCTAGGGGGACTCCTTTTATAACTGCCATTTGTTTTGGACAAGAGATCAGTTCCTACCCTGTCAGAGTTTGGGAATACCTGTTAAAGATTACAGTTATTCTGAAGCAGCAGTTGTGTAAAATTGTCAGAGAGCTGAGATGGTTTTCTGAAGAAGTTATGTTGTTTTCTATGTCGAAGGGGACATGATCTCAGTTATGCAGTTAAAAAAGTATGAGTCAAATTTATTGCTGTGTTTTAATTGGCATTTTACAAACATTTAAGAAGTCCTACGGATTTGTAACTAGCTTTGTTCAAATGGGATTCTATGAAAAATCAGAGATTTCCAAGGTTAGAATACAGAGTTGGACCACAGCAGTTAGTACAGCACTTTTTTTGAAACTATTTTACCAGTGACACTGATATTTGTTCAGTCCTGCTGTTTTGCATATTTGCTCAGAGTGTGAGCACAAGGCTAATTTGTTTGAGCCCCACCAGTTTGTCAGTCCACTAGTTGCCAGCAGGAGGAGATAAACTCGTCTCTTCGGGCTTGCTTTCCATTAAATCCCTTCATGCCTCAAATGGCTGCATGGTATCCTTTCTGAAACTTCACTTGGAAGAACTTTTGAGAACCAGAAATATTACATTTCAAGAACTGTGATTTGGGGTTTTTTTTAATTATTTTTTATTTCACAGTTAAAAACAGCACTGTGTTTATTCCCGTGAGGGCTAATGTGGCCTAGTTAAAAGTTCTCAGGTACCACTGATGTCTAAAATGCTTAATTCAGTATCCTGTTGTAGTTGGAGTTTTGGGTAGGAGGATGAGCCTTGCACATTTTCTCTCCAAGAATGTTGATGAGTTTGGGAATGTACTTTGAAGAGTATTAACTGCCTAAATGCAGTTGTGCATTTGTTACAGTGTTATTTTTATTTTTTATGTCTGTTCCTCTGCCTTTCTTCCCCTAATCCCATGCTTCTTCAAGGAACGGAATGATCCCAGTTCTATTTTAATCAAATCTGTCTGTGTCAGAATGCTATTATTTCATAAATGTCACTATTTTAAGATCACATATTCCTGTTCTTCTTTATATTTTTGCAATTCTAAGAAATGGCTGTACTCAACGCTTCTGCTGGTGCCTCTAAAGCAGTGCAGGTTAGGCTGTCTCTTGTGATGTAAGGGAATGAACTTGAGCAGGAAGTTTGAATTGCTACATGTCCTGTAGGATGCTCTGCATTTCCACTCTTCCAGTCAGTGCTGTTAGACAAGGCCAAGTAGAAAATACTCTAGAATCTTGAAATTCTCGCCTCAGCAGTTCCACTGATTATGAAACAGTGCCTCAGACTTGGGATAATTTCTCTCATACCTCTTAATTGGTACTGAAGGCAATGAGGAACAAACGTGTGATGTTCCCAGTCACCCTCTATTCAGCATTTGGCATTTCAGGCTGCAGGGGTGAGTTGAAAATCTGGTGGCGTACATGTTTTGGGAAACAAGTATGCAACCAGTGTAACTGTAGGAAGAGTGATTGCTTTAAAGCCTTGCTGACTGTCAAGATGATCTTGTTTGATTTGGAGAGATGAGGCGGCCTTGCTCGTTGCTGAGCTGCTGCTGCAGTCTCTGAGTCTTCAGTCCTTCCTCCTATGTGAGGCCAACTTAAACCTTTGCACTCCATGTCCTTTATAGCTCGAAACTTTGTTTATTTTCAGTTTCCCCAACTTTGTAATGTTTGATAACATTGTATCAGCTTACTTTTTTGAAGCATATGTTTTTATTTCTGTATAAAAATATTTTTTATGATACTTTGAAAATAATAGGATCAGTAATAATGATATCTGTTCTTTATCCACTGAAGGAACTATTTGTGCTTGAAAATCATGTCTGTATTTTGATGTGTGACTTATTTTTAATTTTTTCTTTTTTTTCTAAAAAGCTATGTGAGTGGTTCCCTTCCCTCAGTATATCTTGGCATATTTCTTATTGATAGGCATCTTAATTTTTATTGAAGAGTATATTTGATTGAGGTAGCTAACCTCTTCTAACATACTTGGAAGAAACATAGTTTTTTATATTTTATATACTCAAATTAGTATTTCTGATCACAATGTTAACAAACTGAAATGTCATCAACTTTGTAAAGTAAAATGATATACTATGAAAATTTTAAATCTTCTGATTTAATGTCTGAATTACAGATTTAATCTGATAGTACATATAATGAAATAGTAATTAATATGGTTTGTTTATAAAATTTAAAAATTCTTATGGAAAACAAATTGTTTTTTCTGCATATAATTTTCATTTTTTGGTAAGAAGGTATTTCTTTACTACACTACACTAGTGCTTCATGCTTGCATTAATTTGATTTGCATGTGTACCTAAAACTTTGAAGTAAGCTTTATATTTATTTCTTCGTGTTGGTTTTAAGGTCTGGACTTTAAATGGTATTGGTCTTCTGTCTTTCAGTTGACAGTTGTACTACTACAACTGCTTAAAAAATTCTTGAGAATATTATGAATTAGCAAGAGTGAGACCAACAGCAAACAATATATCTAGAAATGTTTCTAAGTTCTTCCATTACTTTATTGGTTATTTTCCTTTATTGAATTTTCCAAGTAATGATGGTCTGCCACTGCCCGTTATTGTTACTTTTAATTGTGCTTTATTTTACTCATACCTTTTTTGTTTTCTATTTTAAATAATTTTTCTATTTTAATAATCTCAATATAACATGATACTTGCATTCTTAATTTTTCTCTTTAGGTTTCTAGAGCATTGCCCATAACTCCTATTTCTATTATTCTCTAATTTTTGATGCATTGTGCAAAACATTTTTTTGTTTTCCAGTGATCATAATAATTGCATTGTTGCTTTTTGGAATAGTATACCTGGGTTAGTCTATGAATACTTCCACCTTGCTGTCTATATGGTTCTTTGGTTTATTACTTGTTGTCCTTGTGTATTTCCTTCCTCTTTATTTTTTTCCTTGTATATTTATCTTTGTTCTCCTGCTGCAGTGACTGGGATGGTCATTCTTTAGATATCCTCCATGCATAAAGGATTTTGAGATGCTAGGAGTGCCACTTCATGTTTGACATGACTGGATCTGGTTTGGGCTGCTGCTAAAGAGGGTTTCTCCCTCCCACCAGGCACAAGCTGGTCTGACTCTTCTTATATCAGGTCTAGCAGCTAAACAGCAACTGCATTCTTTTGCCTTGGTGAACCAACCTTCTGGAGAGATATGAGGGTGGGAACAAGGGAGAAGGTGCCAAATCAACAGCTGCACGGTCCAGTGCTAGAGAAGTGCGTAGTGCTATTCTGCATTTCCTTCTGTGTAGATCTAAAGGGAATCAATATCCAAAATAATTCCTGTCCTTTTGAAAACAAGGAATGTCGTCATTCCTTCTGTGACTTCTGAATGTATCTCTGACTCCAGAAGAAGTTATTAGTAAGGTTTGGTAGCTCCACTTCGGTGAGGTTTCTTTTTTTGTTCTTGACCAAGTGGCATTGATTCAAGTTTTTAGATATCTTCTGTAAACTTACCCTGAGAGCTGGATACTCAAATGACTCAATTAGTTTTATCTATAATTAGTTTCAGTCTATAATCTTGAAGTGGCAAATGTTGATGCACCATTTCTGTGGTTTCCTTTCCCCCTCCCACTTCAAATTCATTGAAGTATCTTGGAATATTCCATGCCCTGATGTTTGAGAATGAAGTGTTCCAGCGAGTTCATAGAAGTGTCCCTCTACCTAAACATTATTTGTAGATATTCATGCTTTCTTTCCTTCTTCAGTGTCTTAGTGGGAGAGGTAGTATATGCACCTGAGAGATATCCAGTTGATATGGTGATTCTGGGCCCAGATTTTTTGTGAGAGAGGAGAAGACTACTTGAGGCTAAAAGATTCATCTAGGATACTCAACAGGCTTTTTGCTTCCATAGAAAGGCCAGATGGACAGAGGTTATGGAACAGATTATTGGAAGAAATTGTAGGAGGCTTCACCCTACTTACACTGTTTGCTTCTGAGCTACACACTGCGGTGCCTGTGAGCAGCGTTCTGTAACAAATCACTTGATAAAACTTGTGAAGTTTCTCAGGGTTGCGCAGGCAGCAGACAATGGTTTTCTCAGTAACAGTATTCAGGAAAAGGCAGAAGTGCACAGGGGACCATGAAGGACATGCACAAAGCAAGTATGCCTTCCCAAAAGGGATGGTGAGCCAAATATCTCTTGGAAGTGAGTGGGTAAAGCACACAAACAATAAGAACTGGAAGAGGGATTAGGAAAGGAGGATATTAAATACATGAGGGGGGAAGATTTGGTTTCTTTTTGTTATATTCCCATTACACTTATCCCATTGGAAAAAGACAATAATGTTTAAACACTCCCCCCACTCTTA
>NW_020897726.1:8056387-8067147 GCF_003984885.1 Neopelma chrysocephalum | reverse complement strand
ATCTATCTATCTATCTATCTATCTATCTATCTATCTATCTATCTATCTCAGATTATGTTTTCTTTTAGAATAGATTTCTTTTTTAGATGCCCCTTTCCAACACAAGAATTTTTCTTTGCTAAATGAGATTTTGCAACAATTGCAAAGTTCTCTATGGAATCTGAAAAAAAGAAAATCATTCCTTTTCATATCACAATCACTTGATTAGTACATCTACCTACTATATCTGAACAAGTTGTAGGTGTTAGGCTTCTGATCTGAATCACTTTATAGGGAAGGAGAGGGTAATTTATATCTTTAAAGGGGATCTAGGGGAAACAAGCTTCCTGATTTAGTTATCCACTTTTTTTCAGGTAATGTTGGAGTAGAGTAAGTCAGACAACTTATAGAAAGTATAGAGAGTTTTAGCAGATTTTAGGTTTAAGATTCTGGTTTATAGCAATTTGTTTCTTCTAAATGCAGAGTGTATCAGGACTTTTGTGTTAGACACGTGTGAACTATTTGACTTGCAGGTGTCCTTGGATTTTGAAACTTAAGCACCCATCTTCTGTCTAAGATCTACTGAAAGCCATAAAGCTTTTCTGTGAATCTGTGTCTAAATCTGATATATTTTTGGATCCTGTCATCTGATGTGGGAGTGGATTTCGATGATTTTTAAGAGCTGTTCTCCCCTTGCCTGGTTTTGTAATTCTGACTTTCTTGTGGATTATGTCAATCTGGTTGTCTGATTTTAAAGAAATCTTTTGTAGCTACATCTGTCTTTCATCTCTATAGCCACTGAGAGCTCCTTATATTATACAGAAGGATATTTTAAAAACATGTATTTTAAAACATTTTTCCATATATGTTATATCAAATTATTACATAGGGTTTGTTAGGGATTATCTGTGGGTTGTATCAACTCAGTTTTAATCCTTCAACTGTCTTTAGCTGTCCAGTCGTTTTCCCTCTCTCTGTAATACTATCACAAACTATTCTGATCTTGGGCCTGGAATAAAAATTAACAGAAGAATCCTTATGAAATAATAGTGGTCTTGTATTCCAAAACTGACTTTATTCTTACTATAAATTAATTCATCTATTAACCTATTTATTTATCACATACACGTGATATATTCTTACTGGTAAATTCTGCTGTCATTCTATTGCTGTTAATACATGTACCCCAGAAGGCTGTAGTTCACCATTACTTTCAACTTCTTTCACATTAAATAAAGTATGAAAGAGTACTTCTGACTGGTATACAAGCCAGATTTCTTGCTTTTTTATTTTGGCCTTTGGAATCTCATTCCTACTTTTATTTATGTAGTAGGATTATATAGTTTGCACATTTAAGTGGCACAGTAGTGTTCTACCTTCTGTTTTTCATTCTTTACTTTTAATGTGATGTCTAAAGCCACAGTTGCAAAGCAAAATTTGCCAAAGAGAACAGTAGACAGCTAACAGAAGGGGTGAACAAAATGTACTTTGGGTGAACACAACATTGTTCATGCTGATTTCTGCTTATGATGGCTGGCATTTGAAGACACAGTTAAAATTTTTTTATAGTCCAAACAAAGGTCTGCATTTTACAAGTTTTATCAATACTAATTTCAAATATTTTTGAGATATGGATACTTATCAATGATGCTTTGTCTTAAATAAGAGATTTAGAATCCTAGCTTAAGTACAATGTGGACATGTTTGTGACAAATGAGCAATTCATATCAGAGATATTTACACCTTTCCAAGAAAGCTGATGTTCCTGAGATGCCACCAGAACCTTGCAATGTACTTGCTAGAATCCATGACTGCAACTTTCATTCTGTGTGATGTCAGAAAGTACATGTCTACCTACTGTTAGGCTGATTGAGTTTGTTACTGCCAACAGCCTCTGCTGGTACTTGGTTTCATCCAATAAAATGAATGAAACCAAGTCTCAATGATCTGTACATGTTGAATCTTGGATGTGTGTTTTCTACATAGGGTTGGACTGGCAATCTGGGCAGTAGTTAAATAATCTATTCTGGTGGTTTGTGATGCTTTTTATGGTTTTGCAGTTCTTGCAAGAGAAGGAACTGATTCCAAAATAAACTTTACGAGATTTCACAAGTAACAAACCTTAACTGCAATTGCAAATTACACAGCAGTTTGTATTACCTTACTTAGATACAAGAATTCATGGACTGTTTTTTTAATGAATGCATGATAATAAGCTTCTTGAATTTTGACTCTTTGGTCATGAATGAGCACTATTCTGTAAATCTGAACATTTTAGAATGTTATTTTCAGATTCTAAGTTATCAAATCAGATCCTGTTATTGCGTGAACTGTTAACAGTGGGTGCTGGCAGAATCTCGTAATCGTGCAATACTTCTGCTTTGTAATGCTGTTTATGAGGCTCTTTTCTAGTTCTTTTCATCTGAACTGTATTTTTCTTTGCCTAAGAGGTTAAGAAATTGAAAATGAACTGATAGCAATTATAAATAGCTTCAGGCTTCTTGATAAAATTAACATTCTGGAGCTGGTGTGCAATGAGATCATTCACAAATCAGTATATTGCCTGTTTTTCGTATTTTGAAGTTTATTTTCCATTTTATATCAGTAATATAATCCAGGCATTTCACTCCAAAACAGTACTTCTTGGGTGGTAAAACTCAATAGGTATTTAGTCTCATGGCTTATAAAGCTACCAGAGGCAAATTATAATTGTCTTGAAATACAATGCTTGTCATAACTTATTACAGTTTATGTATTATCTATTGTGTAAATAAAGTATTGGTTCCCTTAAACACATACTAAAGTTGAAGCAGAAAGTAACATCACAGTGGCCAACAGTACAGAATTGTAGTGTCCTTGGCAGCTTTCTCAGAACATTATCAGTTAAGCACATTAAGGGATTTCTCCTACTAACTGATTTGGCTTTACAGCTCCTGGTATTTACTGACAGCAGAATATGAATTTGGTTGCCACATATTTATATATTAGGGGAAAAAAAAGTTTCACATAGTGAATGGTTTGGCATTGGGATAAGTTGCCCAGGGAGGTGCGGGAGTCGCTGTCTCTGGAAGTGTTCAAGATGTGTCTGGATGTGACACTTGGGAATATGGTTTAGGGATGGTTTTGGTGGTGCTCGGTTGACAGTTGAACTTGATGGTCTTGAAGGTCTCTTCCAACCTTGATGATTCTGTGATTTATTTACTCAACATGATAGTTGCAGAATCAAGGATTTGTATGCAATGCTCTTTAAATCCATTACTTCCCTAAATGCATCCCGGTGATGTGGAGTGAATCTAGAAATGTTTTGGGAAATACAATTTTTGACGTAATTATAATTTATTTTATAAATAGCTCTGAATTTTAAAATATATTATTTCTGATATGTTGGTTGATGTTTAGAGAGAAAAAAATTTCCTAGTTAATAATTTTAAATGTCATTGCAAAATTATAATGCCCCAAACTGATATTTGTTACCATCTTATACAATGGCATTTTTATTTTTGAGTTTGTTTGAACAAATTATTTCTAGTGTATATTCATAAGGCTTTGAGATTTGTCATAAAGAAGTACACAAAAATTATAACTGACACTTCAAATTTCCATCCTACTTTTAGAACCCTATAAAATGTATTGGAATTGTTTGAAAAAAAAATAAAAGGAAAAATAAGTCACGTAATTTACTATCAGTCAGAATAATACACTTGGCATATATATGCATTACCACTATGAAAGATTTCAGTAGTGAGTTTGGACCTAATGACTCTCTATATAAGAGCAAGATTTGTGTTTTGAAAGTGTATATTTTGAAACTCTTTGCTTGTATTGTCCAGGATATTGGTAAAGAGAGCAAATATTTGAAAAAATGTCAAAAATTTCAGGGGAGTCGAAGACAGGGAGTTTTTTCCTACCACGTTTTTGTAACACTGTCTAGTTTATATACAGTATAAAAATATGTGCTGCATCATCAATGTTAAAAGAAGAGTAAATTCACTGAGGCATGAATACAAGAATATTTTTTCAGATGAAGGTTAGGCTAAACAATTCAGGAAATCCTTTTTGCTAGTGTCTGATCTGGTTAAAGGAAAGGATATGTAGAAACCAGTGGGAAAAGCAGTAACTGAGAAAGGATTTTTAAGTCCCATCTTTGGACTGGACCAAGTCCACAGACAGTCTCAAGCACAAAAAAGCCTGTGTTTTGTTAATGGACCTTGAAGGGAACGTGCAGCTTTTAGGTTTGTTTGACTGGGAGAATGGAATCTCACTTTGAGCATATAAAAGGGTATTAAGCAGTAAAAGTTAATGCAAAAGTTCTTAATAGGTAAGGTTCAAGTAAATAATGGAAAGTTAATCTCAGTAGTTGCTGTGAAGAGGACATTGTGACTGAGGACAACTGGGAGTGTCAAGAGACGAGGCTATGGCACGTCTGTACTGCTGCAGACATAGTTCTGCTGACTGAATAGGCAGCAGATTTATGGAATTTGAGCATGCAGGGTAAAAGCTGAGGCCAAGAGCAGGCACAAGGGAATACAGTTTGTTGAAGACAAAAGAGATATTGAGTCAAGAGAGGAATTAGTGGAAATGGAGTTTGAGATTACTTCTTTTGTCCAGAGGAAACTTTTAAAACATGCCCATGAAAAGCCAAACCACATATTCATCTAATCAATACAGGCTGAGGAGATGAACAATGTGAAATCAGGGCCCGTGTAAAAAGATACATGCAGTTCTAAATGCAGCTGTGAACTTGGAAGCAAATACTGAAGCTGGAAGGAAAAAAAAAAGTGAATCAAAAGTCAGAGAAAGAGCAAAAGTTGTGCTTTCTAGTTGAAGCACCAGGAGATTAGTTCTTAACTAACACCTAACTTATTTGAGCAGCTGAACTAATTTTTAATTGTGGATAAATCTTAAACATAGCTAACTTCCTTTTCTTTTTAGCCAAACAAATCAATGATGTAAGAACTCTGCAGGCTCTGATAGCTGGGCTCACATGGTGGGTGCTGGGATTCATATCTGTGCCATCCAGTGTTCTCACAGGAGTAACTGACCATTTCATGGGAGTTATTTCCTTGGTAGCTCTGAATATCAAGACCTGAACCCCATAAAATTAAGCTAGTTCATTTCCTTTAAACATAAATGTTCTTATTATAATACAGTTTTTAGAAAAAAAAATTGACTTTTTAAAACCAATTTAAAATTCCTCTCCAGTCTTATGTCCAGGATCTCTAATGGTTAGCTGCTGTCCAATTTTTGCTATAAGATTGAAGGTTTAGTGTTCTGTTTGCTTTCATTTTTGATTGCTGTATTCAGAAAACGCTAACATTTTTGTTAAACTGTCTAAATTATTATTGAGTTTGTTTTAAATATAGTTCACAATTAGCATATTTTAAAATACTTTAGAGATTCTGCGAGTGAATTATACAAGTATCAATATCCAATATCATGGTTCTTGTATCACTTATAAATATTTTCATCAGCAATTTAGATGAATATTCAGCTTTTATAGGGAAAGCTGAAAAACAAAACAATTTCATATGCAGACAGTCTACAAGACACTAATATCACCTCTTTATCTTACTGTTTTGGAAGAATGGCCATCCCCTTTCTTATGAAAAGTACCAGTGCCATCCATCACCATGGAAATACCACTGGTCACTTGTTCTCAGCCCACGGATTTCAATTAGCTTTGGATGACCCAAATTTAAAAGTGAGGAGTAAGTGATGAGGTAAACTCTTATGCATCATGTTTAGACATGCCCTTGGAAACTGCCATAAGTTGTTTCTTAATCAAATGCCTATTACAAGAAGGTACCAGGGAGAATCAAACTTATCTTTGCAGCCAGTTATAGACATATTTAAAGTTGCAAGTATGCACAAGATAGTTTTAGGATGTTTTGAAAGGAAACTTTGGTAACAACTTAATTGAAAGTGTTAAAGGCTGTAAAACATAGACTCTTCTGTTATGCAACTCCAGATACAACATACCTGAAGAATAGGCTTAACATTGAGTGCTAATCTCATAAAAATAAGTGTGTTCATAGTTAAAAAATCTTTCACCTGCTTTATTTTTAATAAAATGTCTTAATTATAGAGTACAATTAATCCATCTGCTAATGCAAGACTCATTCCTTTATTTTTTTTTATTCTATCTCCTTCTGTTTTATCTTTAAAGCTTTAAGATAGCCTTTCTTCTAAGAGCACTTCTTTAATGTTATTTTACAAGAGTTTTATCACTTGGATATATTTTTATTTTGAGTGCCTTTGTTTGTATATAGACAGGCTATTGTGTTATATGGTTTGGTCTGATACTTGTTGGCAGAAAGAAAGAGAAGCCTGTCTTGGCAAACCCTGATTTTATTTAAGAGAACATCTGTGAACTCTATCTTTGTGGTGTAGCTGGACCCTCATAGCCTAAAGAGTAAACTAGATTCTAAAAGCAAGCACATCTGTCCCCTTACAACTATAAATATTATACATTTTGAGTTTAAGGATAAGGATTTATTGGTGAACCCTGAGGAACGGTACTAACTGCTTTATCTGTTTACTCTCATTTTGCAACAAGGCAAGTTACGTGCTCTCTTCTGCCTTCCTTCCACTGGACTTATACTCAAAGGATTCTTTTGAAACTGGCTATTTGCCCTCCAGCTATGCCATGGTTTGATCAGTAGCTATTGGCAGGAGAGATTCCTGCGTTGGATTTAACAGTGGAGGGATGATCAGGTGGGCGGTCAGACTCAGAACCGCCATCACAGCATTAGCATTAAGGTTGGAAAAGATTTTCAAGGTCATCAAGTCCAACCTTTGAGAGAATACCACCATGCTCACTAAACCATGTCACAAAGTGACACGTCTACTCAGTTTTTGAACACTCCCAGAGATGACGACTTCCCCACTTCCCTGGGTAGCCTGTTCCAATGCTTAACCACTGTTTCAGTGAAGAAAGTTTTCCTAATATCCAACCTGTACCTCCCCTAGTGCAACTTGAAGCCATTTCCCCTTGTCCTATCGCTGGTTGCCTGGAAGAAGAGACTGACCCCCACCTTGCTGCAACCTCTTTTCAGGTAGCTGTAGAGAACAAATGGTGTTACTGCCATCCACACTTGCATGGGAAAGTATGATGGGTCTGGTGGCTGCCATTCCTCTTGGCCACTTGGTGAAAAATGAGCTCTTTGCCACAGTGGTTTCCTAGTGTGTTTTTGTGATAATTCTCTGCCCCATCTGTTGGATTAGATGCAGACTGTTTGCTGCTGTTTTCTGAACCCATCGCCTCTGCTCACACTAGATTTTAGGACTCATCTTTCCTCTAGGATTAATTTTTCAAAATTTATATGCTCCCACCATTGCTTAGTTGAAAACTTTAACAAGGATAGATGCTCTGTTTGCACTGGCTTTAGGCTATGGATGAAGGAGGACAAAGAAATAAAGAATAGAGAAATTGAGAGTTTGGATCAAGATTTTTAGAAATTATTATTATTTCCTCCTACATGCTGGATAGGCATTCATTTCCTGTCCTAGAGTGTTGCTAAGACACACTGTCAACTCTTAAGTGAGTAGGTAAACATTGTGTAGGCAACATACCTGAAAGAAAACAATAGAGGGAGACAAATGCAGGTTCTCCATTCCCAGCAGTTTTGAATGCATTTGAGTATATTTGAGTGTACCTGTGCTTAGAGCTCCTTTGCTCATGGAATTATTTATGCTTGCAAGAAATGCAAGTTCCTTTCCTGCTTATTGCATTAACTGTGTGAAGACTGCTTTGGAGCAGGGAAAAAGTCCATGATTTGTGCAAAAGTAAGTTAAGATCAATCTGAATTACTGCAAAATTAATGTATTAAAATGTCATATTGGTGTGAGAGACAAAGGGAATGAACCTTATTAGTAACTTCTGTTGTAACTTGTTTTACCCCTGCTGACTCTTCTCTTACTCTCCAAGGAGAGATGTCACCTCATATCATTGCAACTTTTTTCTGGACACTTTTTCATCAGTCTGGAGCTTTTTTATTTTTTTGTTAAAATAGACTGTCTTGGCCTTACAGAAAAGTCTTGAATTTTAAGGAATTTATATTTTTTACCTTCCAATAGGCTGTAGACCCTCAGCTGTACACAGGAAAAGAAGTCAGAGATAGGACATAAACTATGCCTAAACATCACACAGATGCATTCAGTCAAAGAAGTAGAATTTGAGTAATGAGATGAAAACTGTAGGATGGACATTCAATTTTAAATTTTAAGGTGTAATTCAAGGATGTTTTCATGTTTCAGTGTGTAACATCATATTTAAGTTTTTGTTTTATTCTGCAATCAGTCCCTCCTCGCAGAATGATGAGATGATACAACTTGAGATCCACTTTGCATGCACCTATCTAGATTCAATTAGGAGTATGGAAATCTGTGATATCAAATGCCTAACAATGAACTTCTGGACAGCCACTCCTCTCACTGTGTCTCACTGCCTGAAACACATTTGAGTTACTTTAAAGCTGCTCTTGAAATTTTGAGAGCAGTTTAAAACCAGTTACATATTAGATCTTCTGTATCAAAATAGAGAGTTTAAAATTGAAAATCAGTCTTTGCAACTGCAAAATAACCAGGCTTATAATACTGTCATTACTTCGGTTTGTATTTCTGTAACCAAGACTGGAATGTGGCCTTTACCCCACTGAACTGATATTATCATCTTAAAAGTTTGGAAACCACAAGGCTGGATGTGAACAATAGCCCAGCACATGTGTACGCATACTCTGTCCCTCAGAATCTCTTGGGTTTTTTTTGCTTCTTTCCCCAAAGGAGAAGTTTTAATTTTGTTTTTTAGTAGGCTATACAGTTTTTCCTCTGAACCATCTCAAATAAATTATTTGTAATCAAGAGGAATGTTTCCAATCAATTAGTTACTGCAACCGTGTGCTTGTATTTCAGATTATTCATAGTCTGTAGGAGTTGTATAATGAAGATTTTAATGACTGAACATTGGCATATGTCCATTTTAATGAATGGACACATGCCTCTTCTTATTTTGGAGAACTGGATGGATGCCTTATGCATAATATTCCACAAGATGTTAGCACATATAGGAGGGAAGAAAAATGTGTTTCAGACTGGAAGAAAGGAAAAAATGCTTACATTTCCTCTGCACTGGTTTTTAGCATCCCCCAGGAGATTCAAATGCATCACTCATTCTTTCCTTTTTGTTACCTTACCATTTTGTTACAGCCACTAATTAAAAGTTGCCCAATCTTTCTATATAACACTGATAGTCACAGTCACAAACTGTGTCACAAGCTATATGAAACTGGTGCAGCACATTTGTATGCAAAATTCTGTAACTTGTGATAGCTAAAGCATTTCATATCTTGTACTGTGTGTTAGCAGCTTAGATGTTTGAGAACTGCTGTGTTCATTTTTTTCTTGAAAAGTGCCACAACCAACCTATGTTGTCAATATAATATGGTATGAAAAGGAAAAACCTCTAATATCAAAATATACTGTATTAAATGTACCATAAAATACGTACTTTTCTGCTCATGCTAGAAATTTATATGAAGAAGTGCTATATTGTTTCCTCTGTGCCCATTAGGTAGGTTTTGTAATTTTTTTGTAATTTTTTAAAATAATTTTGTGATTACAGCGATGACCTCAGATCTCACTGGATAGAAATTTCCTACATGGTTCTTTGAAGATTTTTTAAATTATTTATTTTACCTGCAGTATATGACACAGTTTGCCTATCAGATAGTGCATTTATATAATCTCACATGATCTTTAGCAATGGCTTATCTTTTTGTATTTTGAGGATTGAGATAGTTTGGTACTTAAACTTCTAACTCTGTGGTTTCTTCTGATTTGCTCCCCCATCATTTCTCTCTGTCTTCCCTTCATACCCATTTTTATGTTCCTTACTTTACTGCCAACTAGGACTAAAACACCAGTCATGGATTGAAACGGAGCTTGAAAGTGTTCCATTTCTCAGTTTATGATAGGAGAAAACCAGGTGAACTGTGCTGAACTGCTTTTGTTCTGCTGCTAGCCCCATGTGTCAAACGCATTCATACAGATCTGTAGCTGCTCCATCTTTGCTCGATGCTTGGTGTACTGCAACAGTTTGTAAATGATTTGCATGATTGGGGTGTTACCTTTTTGGGAGGCCAGCACAGCTTAACCCATTTTTTATGCATGTGTGTGTGTGGTGGGTCTGCTGTGTATTCCTGGCCAGCTGCAAAACTTAACGCTGCAGCCCATCAAAGTATAGACACTCACAGTGGAACAGGCAGCAGAGAATCCACCACACATACACTCTGAGGGAAATGCTATTATATCTTCCTTGTGAAGGGAAGTGGTGGGGCAGGCACTGATCTCTTCTCTCTGATGACCAATGATAGGACCCAAGGGAATGGTATGAAGCTGTGTCAGGGGAGGTTTAGGTTGGATATTAGGAAAAGGCTCTTCACCCAGAGGGTAGTTGAGCATTGAAACAGGCTCCCCAGGGAAGTGGTCACAGCACCAAGCCTGCCAGAGTTCAAGAAGTGTTTGGACAGTGGTCTCAAGCAGAGGGTGAGATTCTTAGGGCTGTCCTGTACGGGGCCAGGAGTTGGACTTTGATGATCCTAGAGGGTCCCTTCCAACTCAGGATGTTCTATAATTGCATGATATATGCTGCTGCTGCATGGAAGGCTTAAATCCCACTTCCACTTGAATTTATTAGTGCTGACTTCAGACTAATCTCAGATTTTCAGCACGTTGTAATGCAAGTTGTCAGAGGAGAAAGCAAGCCTTCTGTGCCTCAGCAGCAT
>NW_020897726.1:7896920-8056377 GCF_003984885.1 Neopelma chrysocephalum | reverse complement strand
TGCAAGTTGTCAGAGGAGAAAGCAAGCCTTCTGTGCCTCAGCAGCATTTCAGTTTTCCTATATTGACAGTAAGAAACATTTTTTTCTTACCCCTAAAAACCCTTATGGTGTTTTTTTACAAGGTTAGCAGAGTGATACCTCATAGAGCCTGTAGGTAGCACACTAACATATATTAACATCGGTACACTTCATATTACAGACTTATTTGGTAACATACTGTACTAAGAGACCACCTCTAAGAAACCTCAAACACATAATATACTTTTGCACATCTGTTAAATGGCTGATTTCTGCCAGGACTTTTGTATCAGACCCATACAGGTGGCAGAACTTGCTGCTAGCTCAAGCATTAGGTAGCTTTTTGAGCAACTTAGAGAGAAAGATGGTTGACAGCCATTGTGCTATCACTGCTGGCACACTCACTCTTGCCAAGAGCTTCCACCAGATAGTGGTAGGTGCTGAATGAGAACTCCTGCTTAGGCTGCAATGATTGAATGTGCTGAAAGAGTCCTTTATAACAAACTCTTCAGGGAAATGTTTTGGTCCAGGAATTTTTATTGATCATTCAGTGTGATCATGCTAACAGTGTTTGTTATAGGATTAAAAAAAAAATAGACTTGGAGAAGACAAAACCAAAGAAATATAAAGTCTAGGTCTGCAGAAGATGCAGACATTGGGTCCAAGCTCATGTCTGCGAGGTGTCTGCACTAGTATCTAGACTGGAGTCTTGTCATCCTTCTGTTTTAATGCAGTGACTGTGTGTAGAATGGGTACTCTTCCACAGGCTTTTTAGCCCCAGGCCAGAAACAGTATGAGCTGGGGATGGATTAAACCCCTCATACGGAGAAGGGAACTGAACCCTGGTCACCTACATGCTGCAGAACATGTAGATAATGGAGCTGTTTTAAACCTGGTAATTAAGTGTAAATCTGTGTATTCTATTCATACTAGGGAAAGAAATCTTATTTGAGTTTTTGTATGCTTGTTTGTGCTGTTTTGTTAGAGTTTTTTTTAACAAAAGAGCAATGGTTACCTTCAGTTTTAAATCTGTGAATCATAGGTGAAAAGATAAAAGCAAAAGCACTAGAGACAGAATCCTTGCAGACTCGAGAAGATTTGAAATATTTGTTTGATCTCAGTGTATCCACACAGTCATTTTAAATGTTGATGGCTCTCCATTCTTAGGACAAACTGTAAGTATGGTCAATCAATAGTATAGGAGAGAGAGAGACACTACAGATCATGAATTTAGGCACAGTTTATCCAGGTTTGGGTTGATTAGAATGGATGTATGACTGTTTAACTGCAGGGGATTAACTCAGATCTATCAGAGTTCATTAATTAAGAGGTCTGCTAGGCTACATTAGCACAGTGACAGGTTGGTTCTAGTGCCACTCATCTTCTTTCTCAATCCTTGTTGCATCCTCAGTATCTAGATTTCAAAATTATTTCTATTTTGAGGAGTATCCACTTATAAAGAATTGATTGCATTTTCTTAGTTCAGCAAGAAAGCACGGCTATGCGTACAGAGGTTCACTTATGAAGCTGCTCAAGTAATTTTGAACCCAGCTACCTATCTGAACTCAAATGCTGCCTTAATTACTTATCTATTACTTGAAAGGAAACCTAAGAATATTCAGAGAAATAGTTTTCGTATCTTTTAGAACGATCTGCATAGCTATCTTCTTATTGAGATGAATTGCTGCATTGATATTATGTATGAGATATCACTTATCAATAGATGCTTTGGCACATGGATTAAAAAATGTGATGTGGAAGCATTTTAAGAAGAAAGGAGACGTCAGATTAATTTGTACTATTACAGAAATGGAGGTTGCTTTAATATGTAGATGCATGCCACTACTTATCTTGAGTGGGAAAAAATGCTTCTTCATGAATCTACCAGTGAATTACTCATGGTGAGATTAAACAACAATCCATGTTAGATAACTGATTTCTGGTGGTGGAAGAACCTCAGACTCTCTTCAGATCAACTGTTTGAATGAAAAGTATTAATTGAAGAAGAAAATTTCAAGTATTGAAGTTTTTGAGGCTAGATTATCTACTCAGTTTCTCTTGAGTGCAAATAAAACACTCAGTATCTGACATCAGGCAACTTTTTGAGGGACCTGGTATAGCCTTAGTATAAACTGCAGCATTCCGTGGAGTTTTAAATTAACAGCAGCTCCTCTGGTACTGCCAACATAGCCTTTTGCAAAATGCTTGCCAGAACAGAGACTATTTCAGCGCTTTTCTCTTCTGCCCATCATGCCCTGATGATGTACCTGGTGTACACCCATGCCCACACTGTGAAAAGGAGCAGTGGGCACGAGTTCCTTCTGCTGCCTCCATCCTTTTTCTATAAGGTGGCAGGAATGTGCAGTACAGCACAGTGTGCTGTCTTCCAGTATGATTCATCTCTCTCTCCTCTGTTTTGGTGGGAAAGGTCTCCACAGAGTAGTTAATTTTTTTTTTTCATGACTGTGCTTATGTGTTAGCTACATGGGATTTGTGTCTCATTCTGGGGGGCACTATTTGATTGTTGTTCTATGTATTCTTGATGCATTCGGGTAGGGAGAGAATGGCTCAGCTGTCACTTCCCAGTGATACTTATGCTATATCCATACTGGTAAGTAAAACAGGCCAGGGATGGTTCTGTTGTCCTGGGGCTAAAAGGCACAGCATGCCTTGTCTCCATACGGCTAAGTTCTCATTTCCCAAAAGAGGGTGTCCTCATTCAGCCTGTTCCCTGGGAGCAATCCTTGGCCTGTGCTGTCCCCTGAACCATGCCCAGCCATTGTCTGGAAACATGTTAGCTGTCAGGAGCCAAAACTGTGCCAAGGAGCAAGCTTACAATGGAACAGCAAGGGCAGGAGCATGCTGGCATGCTGGCGCATGCCCTGGCCGTCTTTCCGTTCCTGGTACAAACGTAACTATACTCATATTGATATTCCCTAAGTTTAGCAGCATCTTTAAATCCTGTTTTCAGGTGTTGTGTCAGCCATATAATCAGGACTAGCATTACAATTCTATTAATTTTTTAAAACAATATTAAACGGAAAGTCAAATAATATTGCAGCAAAACAGAGTGCAAATGATGGAACACAGCAGTTTTATTCCTTTGGCAGGATGCAGGACAAGACAGAGGTAATAGCTGCAGAGGCTTTCTTTTTTTTATTTGACCTAAAGAGGGTAGGTGTGTTTTTCAAGCTCTTCTTAAACTGAACTAGTACATATGTAAATTGAAATGCATGTATGTGAAGTTCCAGCTGGGAAAAAAAAATAAATCCTAAACAGATTGAAGCAAGAAAATGAATAGTTAGGGGAATGTCAGTAAATATTCAGATATCCTCACAGTTTCTTAAATAAATGCACATTTGTAAAATATCAGATTGCATATTCCAAACACAGCTTTAACTGTGTCCCTGCATCCATTCCCAGTCTTAGTCTGCAGACCAGAGAACCCCTACAGACAGAAATCTACATCAAATAAGTTCTGAGTTACAGCCATCACACAATATGGTTAAGTCGGAATATTTTTACTGTTTAATAATAGACAAAGTGGATATTTTATTTTGGAATCAAAGTGCTGTTATGTGGATTTATGGTTTATAAGGTTGGCAGTGTTTCTGAGTACTTTCTTTTCCAAAGTACATAAATATAAAGTGGTAAAAATTTTGGTTTTAGCTTATAAATGTAGTTAATAATCTGTGCAAACAATAAAAAATTCTATTTATTAATAGCCAAGAAATGTTAGGGGGGCTTGGTTTTTCTTCTTACAGGAGGATCATTTAAATCAACTGGATGAAATGAAGAGACAGTGAATATCACTATGGTTTGGGGGGATCATGTGGAACTTCAGTTATTAATCCATTAAAGTCATTACTGCCTCCGAGTTTTATTTAAAAGTCAGGGTCTTTTTTAAGGATTAGATTAATGAGGAAGAGAACTATTTGTGTTTGATCCATCCAGTATATGCATGGATGTGCACTCATAGACTGGCTGAGGGACCTTCTCTGCTTGAGTTTGCGGCGCTGAGCAGTGGGTGGGCAGTGACGTGCGAAAGCTCTCGTGGACTTTGCATTGATTGTCCTGTTCTGACACCCTGGTTTTTATCATGCTTACAATATATGCAAACACGTCAGGCAATTAGACATTTGAAGACCTAGTTCTGCTTCATTATTTGACTTCCTGCTACTAATAATGAGATTTTTGAAAGATTTAGTGCTATGCTATCGAGTATAAAAGAAGATTGGTGGCCTGTGCAATGGAGTTAGGTGTGGTAGATTAACTTTGTCCTGGCATCTGTATAGAAGCCTCTCTGTAGGTATTATCAGCTGTAATTGGCACTGTTGCCAGAAATAACATTGCAGTATCAAAAACATGGGTGTTTTAAGGGTATAGCTGGGGGATTTGAAGTGTTCGCTTGTTTGTTTAAATTAATAAAGACCCACGAGATTCTTTTCCTTTCCTGGGTTATTGTTGGATTCTGTAATTTTAATTCTTTTCAATATTCTCTATAAATTCTGCTGGTGTCCAAATTACATATAAGTACTTAAGAAAAAGCTAAGTATCATGGCAGCACATTGAAAATATCCACTTATGGGCACAGTAATGGCCTAAAATGAAATAAAGTCCTAGCAGGTGGTAATGACTAGTAATGATCAATAAAAGTTTTAAATTATGCCCAGGCAATGATTGTGGGTTACTACAATAATGATTCATAGCATGAAAGCGAGTTTTTATTCTCAGAAAGGTACAGGATATACCATGATTTTGAAATTCCTGGAGAAGTCCAGTGCATTGTGTTATTTACTACCTCTTTCCAGTAAAACTGTGGCTGTGAGAGTAAAGCAAGTTAGAGTAAGCACATACTTGACCTCTGTGGGACTGATTTCCCCTGCACTCAGAGGCTGGCTCGTAGGCCCGGGTGCTGGATACTTTTCAATGAATGGGTGACCCTGAGATCAGAGTGGGTTACCGGGAAGGAGCAACAGCATAAATCTAAGATTAGTAGCCCTTATGCTAAATACTTTAAAGGATCTCCCTATTGAAATTCTCAGTACATGCTTCACAAGGTCATTAAACCATCAACTGTAACTGTACTAAGAATTAAGGATATATTTTCCATTACATTTGTTATCTTAAATATGAGAATGTATATTCCCCTAAAGAAAAACACTTCTGGTTATTTCCAAAAACCACACTTAACAGGACCAATCCTGCACAGGGGCTGGTAGGTTTCCTGAGGAGTTATAATATCAGCATTAATGATCAGATTGTTGGAAGCAAAGTAATTGTAAAATTTGAAGTTTTAAGTTGTGCTGCCTACTTTTTGTGTTTCTGTTTTTGAACTAATTTCAATTCAGCAGTCAATTGCAGGGTGCTTTATAGACCTCTTCTGCATGCAGGTTTCTGGCATTACTCTGCCACATTGCCTGTGTTACAAATATTACTCGTAATTTTTTGCACGTCTTTCTTTCAGAACATGGAAATTAACACTAAGGCCTTAGGTTTGGCTTTAGAAAAGGCTTTTTTCAGTCTAAAAGAATCTTACGGTGTCACATTCAATTTCTCCTGTGAAAGTTAAATTTCTTTCTCTTGCTTCCTTTTATGTTCAAAAACTTAAATAATTTATTGCTGCAATGGAATGTGTACTGAATCCAGTAACCAACAGAGGATGTGGAAAGATTTATTGGGAGAAACATTAAGAGCATTCCTGGCCAGGTGTATTTTATTTCTTTCTTGTGAAATAGAAAAAAAAATATACACCTCCAGCCAACTTCAGATATGGCTGGAAGCCCATTTGGAAAACAGTGTCTGTTATTGTGAAGTGCTTCTCAAGGCAAACTGAGCAAAATATTATGAGGGGCACATAGAGATTTGGCATTGCTGAATAGCAAGAAATGTGTTGTTCGATCTTGAAAGCGACTGCAGTGTTTGCTGTCTGAGTGGGTGCGAACACATGACTTCCGCTCTCCTCATGTATTATACAGCAGTTTATACCCATGGGAAATGAGGGAATAAAAATCCTACCGAACCCTCGGTCCATGACAAAAGGTCCTGAAGGAGCAGGACCTAAGTACAATTCCGCACTCCTTGCTTGACTGATAGGAGGTGCTACTCAGTGAACTGCAATATACAAACGTGTTGAATATTTTTATCCTACCACAGTTTTTTATAACTCTAATAAATAATTTTACTTCATATTAGAATATATAACATGAACTTGTGGAGTGTAATCTTTTGCAGAGTTACAAATTGTAACAGCTTACTTATTTCATGATTTTTAGGACAAAATGCTAGTTGAATACAAACATCATTTTTTTCAGGAATTGTAAAAGAATCAGTTATAAACTAGCTATTTTTGATTCTATCCAGTTACCTCTCTGGCATGTTTCCTGTAATTTACATAAATCACAAAGTTATTAAGAGCATTATCATAGAATCATAGAGTAGTTTGGTTTGGAAGTGTCCTTTAAAGGTTAGTTATCTACTCCAGTCCTGCTGCAGTGAGCAGGGACATCTTCAACTAGATAAGATTACTCAGAGCCCTGTCCAACCCGACCTTAAATGTTTCAAGGAGTGAGGCATCCACCACCTCTCTGGGAAACCTGCTCCAGTGTTTCACCACCCCGTCATAAAAACTTTCTTCTCTATATCTAGTCTGAATTGACCCTCTTTTATTTTAAAACCATTACCCCTTGCCCTGTTGCTATAGGCTCTACTAGAAGATCTGATTCCATCTTTCTTGTAGGTCCCCTTTAAGTAATGAAAAGCTTCAGTGAGGTCACCTCCAGAGCCTTCTCTTCTCCAGGTGCAACAACCCCAACTCTCTCAGCCTGTCTTCTTAGAAGAGGTGCTCCAGCCCTCTCATGATTTTTGTGGCCCTTCTTTGGACCTGCTTCCACATAGAGAGTGTTCCAGGGACACTCTTCCCCTTCTGGTTTTTCCTTCCACTTCAATTTCTTAATCTCCAGCTCCCCTCTGTGCTAGTTGAATAGGTAGGTCCCTTCAGCAGTCGCCTTATTCCTTAAAAAGCAGGTTTGGATATTATGTTTCTGTACAAATTGTGAAAACAGTTTCTTCTTTCTCCATTAATCTGAGTTTCTCAAAGGTTCTCTACAATTTCTTCCTTCATGCAGTGTCTGAATAAAAAAAGAGGGGAAAAGATACAGATTCAAACTGCTCCATCCTTCTACCCTGGGCAGGAAGCTGTATCTGCATCCTATTTTACATTCTCATACTATAGGACCCTCATGATGAGTTTCCTTGATCTGTCTGTTCCACTGTATACCAGTCCTTACTGTCAAAACCTATTGCATCCAGTTTTCTCCATCATGGCTATGGAGCACAGATCTTGATTTCTCTTTGTAGCTCCCCTTCTGTATTTATAAATTCTAGGTTCTCCCTACCCTAGAGTTTTATAGACCTTCCTTTTTCTCTGTTGCTTCATAGAAATTGTTCCCTCCTATTTCTCTCTCCAGGGATGTCTCTGTGCCTGGCTACACCTATTGCTATTTTCCTAGTGTGCAAATGGAAATGTTAGTGGTAGGAAAAGGCCAACCTTTTATAGCCAATACAACTAAAAATACTTGGCAATTAGACAAAAGACTCTTTCAAATGTGAGCTGGAGTACTCAGTTAGAGGCACAGAATCAATGTCTCATTTTATTACTGTTTCCTGTATTGGTTTCTGTACTTGCCTATCAAAACCAACCTACTTTTTAAAGTTATCTCATACGAAGATCAACTTAAACCAGTGAAGTCCCAGTGCTTAAATGCCTTTGCGTTTAAGTAGTTTGTAGATTATGGGTGGGATTCAGTAAATGCTTACAGTTGCAGGTCTTTAACTAAGCTACTCAATTAAATCCTCCATTTTTTTCCATGTTTTCAAACCCAACATTTTTACTGCCTTTTAGATTTTAAAAATCAGTAAGGAAGCAAGTGGTCTCTGGATAGATGGCATTAATTCTAGTAGTTTTGCATCGTGGAGATTAGAGAAAATGGTTATTACTATGAAATTGTGCTTCCTTAAAATACAACTTTTAGAAGTTCTTCTAATAAGTACAAATAAATGGTTTTATTTGTTTCAACAATCATATGGTAATTTGGCATACGTGAAAATTGTTTTTAAATATTTACTTTTGCTACTTTTGTAAACATATTGTTTTCCCTGCTCTCCCCCTTTTTTTTTCCAGGACCCTTCGCTTCTTCAGGAGACAGTAAATTCTGCTGCTGCTCTTATCATGGCATTAATAAAAGACAGAAACCCGGAGCTGATTGGCCAGCTGTTGGTAGCATAAGACCATAAATCATGTGCAGCTTTTGGAAACCTTTTTTTTTCATCATCTATTCACCAAAGGTCTTAAGTCATTTTACCCTTTGATTAAAACTATGGATTTATGCCATTTACTATTAAGGTCCTTTAACAGCATATTTTTGATACTTAAAATGCAAGTCTGCTGTTATGTATAAAGTGTAATAGGAAATACAAATCATTCTGAGATACACTGGGTGCATACTGTGAGGAATGATACTGAAATGTTTTTTAAGGTACTGATCATTTAAAAAGGTGCACACAGGACACCAAAGCATTCATGCAGAATTGTCTTTAAACGTGTGTGTGTTGTACTCTAGGACTGCATGACTTAAATTTTATTTAAGATAAATTAATCCTAAAGCACAGCTTATCTACTTTATATGAAATTATTTAAAAATTGCTGCTGTAATACCTATCAGTGAATGTAGAGTTCATTACAGAGTGTAGCCTTCCTGACATCAACAGAAACACATATTGCAAGAAGTGTGGGAAGGGTCAGGTCTCCGTCCTCTGTGAAATGAAGGTAACCTCAAATCAAAGAAAAGACATGCATGGGGACAACAAGGTGCTAAACCCCAGTTTTCCAGATGCAGCATGCTCTGGCTGTAGCCTTTTGGTGCTACGCTTCTTCCAGTGCCCACGTGCCATCATTCAGAACTAGCTCCTGTAGCACCACTGAGTTACTGTAGTGCAAATACTCTGTTTTTGCACGTCTGTGTATGTATATGCATGTATGTGTGTATGAATGCTTAAAGGGTGAGAAAAGGGTTAGGACCGAAAAAAATGTTTCACTACCCAATCTATAGGTCATGGAGAAATAGGAAGGTTCTGTTAGCTCAGCTATAAAAATACAATTTTCATCTCTTGCTGATTAACATATGTTTGTATTAAATAGTAGTCAAGAGACTAGGCCTTATGAATTCAAATATATGCTCCATGGATAATCAAGTGTGCACAACTGGGACAGAAAGATGAAATTGTGAATGATTATTATGTGGAGTATCTCCAGGTGTCACAACCATTAAGAGCAATACAAGAAGAGTCCATGAAAACATCTGTCCCTCCTTATGCAGCAGACTCAGGAATTCCATCTCTCCTGCAATTTGTGAAGGGGCTAGGTTAGTGTCTTATGTACCTGCTGTGACTAGAATACAGTCTTGGAGCAGTATTCCCACCAGAAGTGTTCAGTGAGTCCCCGATTCAATCTGTCCTGAGTGAGAGCACTGTCAGTTCAGCAAGTTTCCCTCTAAAAACAGCATTCCTCCCCTTACTCCCACCATGGTCCACACCCTCTCATGCTCTGCACTTGGTTCCCTTCCTCTTTCCCTTGACATGACTATCTATAACTCTAGTTTAAATCCCTTTTAGAAGCTGATCTTGATCCCAAAACTTCCTTCACTGCATAATAAAATAAAAAGTTTTTAGCTGAGGATTCCATATCCAAAGCAGACATTTTCTTCCACACAGAAGTCATGCAAAGACAACTAACAAAGTTCTTGTGCATCATCTGCTTTCTTCTTGGCTTCTTTCTCCTCTCTACTTTGATTAATAATTTGTCCTTTCTGACATTGTACAACATAAACATTCATATTAGCTTTTTGTATGGCTATACAATAGGTATATTTTGTTCATTCATGTCTGTTCATATGCAGAGTATGCAAATAAATGAAGAACTAAAGAATTTATTACTGGTATTCATAATTTAACAGGACAGCTTTCACAAATAAGTTTTCTGAATTTTCTTTTACATTAATAAATTTGATGAAGGAATTCGTTTCACAGGCTTTTAAAAGACATGATGAAAGATGTCTCTTTGAGCATATTTTGTGAGTCTTCTTTGCTTGAAGACAAAAATACAATGCGATGTGTTTTCCCCAATTAATAAGCAAGTGAATTTAGCATCCTTAATGTTTTCTAACCACTCTAATTTATACATCATGATATTACCTTAACGCTGGTTTGTGTGTAACATCATTTGCTTAAACAAAACCCTTTATTTTTTAGGGTTGTTTTACTTACATTCTCCTAAAAGGATTTCCATCCAATTAAAAATGATACTGCAATGAACTGCTGTAATGAAAAAATATAGTTGTTTATGGACTTATTTTGAAAAGAAAACAGACAACGCACAACAAAAAGTAAATTTTGGGTCATCAAATATACTTAGTACTAATCTTAAAAGGAAGATAATAAGATTAATTGCTAATGTACTGTTAATCATTGCATTATGGATTTTTTAATCTTTAACAATCTTTTCAAATAATCTACAAACACGGAAAAATCTATTTTGCTGGAAGCAAATACACCAACAACAGAACTACTAAAACAGATCACGAAATACTAGAACTGCAGTAAAAAAAAAAACAAAGAGAAACTGGACTGTGATTAATGCTATTGTGTATCCAAACCAAATTGAAATGGTCTTTTGGGTGATTGTTAGTACTTACAATGGGAATAAAAATATAAAATGAAATTAAGAAACTGTTTGATTGTTTTTTGTCTGTGCATAGCTTCTCACAAATAGCAGTATACATGAGAAACTTGGCAGCCTTTTGTACACACATGCTGTTTTGAATTTAACTAGTGAATCAGTCACCACCCATATTGCTTTGAACATTTGGACAGAGATAACAGAGTATAAATAAAAGCTCAGACTCTGCCAGCCTTGCTTACCTTACCCCTTAAGCACTCTAATTAGTATTCTTTGGGTAATGTTCATCAGAAAAGAGAATGCAGAATATGGCCCTAGAAATGCTTTTTGTAACTGCCAAGTCAAGTAAATTAGATTTGTGTACTGAAACTAACCTACTTCATGGAAAATCTGAAATGTAAATTACTTTTTTTGTCTTAGAAGTCAGGCAGAAGAATTTCTACTTACAGTCTTTCTTTCTTTCTTTACCTTTTCAGGCTGCCTAGCTTGAAAAAAAAAATGGTTTGATGGTCCTCTAAAAATGGCTGAAAGAATGAAAAGGATAGAAGATGGTGAAATTAAAAACAAAAAACACCCAACATCCCAAAACCAAACCAAAAAGCAAAGAGAAACAAAGTGAGATGTTACCCTATTGCAATCAGTAGCATAGTAGAGTCAACTTTAGTTGACTTTAAAATACCACAATGAAGCTTTTAGCTCATCTTGATAATTAGTGTAGGCTGCAGAACAAAAAGTGTTTCTGGATGCCGTGAAGCTTTTGGTGCATTCAAATTTGTATTTCTGTGTGACATCAAATTCTCATCATTGCCACAGTGCTGTTGTAGATGTCACCCAAAGAGAAGTTTCCAAAGACATGTAAGGTTTCCAATTACTACTTGGCACTTTCTGAGGATACAGCAACTTTTCCTGTCTGTAGGTCACTCCACCGGAGAAGAGACATACTTTGTTTGCCCTGTTCTCCATGTCTAGGACACTTGCTACTGCTCACTGCTTTTTGCTTGGATTTTATGTATGAAGAAGAGCACATTCACTTCCAGACATGCAAAAGCTTTTTATTTTGTATCTCCTTTCTCTTTGTCCATAACTTTGATCTGAAAAATTCTGGTTCATGTTATAAAGCGTCCACCAAGATGTGCAGACAATGGATGCTTCCCTTCGTTCCTGTTGAGGAAGGTTTTGGATCTCAGGAATAGGCTCATATTAACAGTGTTCCTTTAGGTGCCAGAGGCTGGGGGCAGAGTTACCTTTGTCCTGCATCAGTGTGACTGCTCTGATGACTGGTAATTGTTAACAACTGTGTGTTATGGGACAAATTGAGCCCTTCAGAGTATTAGTACTGCCTCAACCTCATGGTTTTTAAGATTGCTGATTATTCTCTCTGGTCTGTATGCCAGATGCACTAATCTTATTCCTGTCTGACTGGAAAAAACCCAGTATTTAGTTATTGATTGATTAATTCAGATGCATAATTTACTAGATGGTCAATTCTTCTCCTTGTATAGGTAATGATAGAATGGTATTCAGAGGACTTTCCTCCTGTTTGTTTCAAAAATCACTTATTAAAATCCCAACTAATTCTCACTGAAACAGGGAGAGCTGCTGAGACTTGTAAAAAGAACAATATCTTCAAGGGCTTGCATTGGTAAAATCTCGTATGAAATTTTAAGGTATAAATTATATATTATTTTTATGTTCTAGAGATATGTAATTATAACATGAAAAGAAGTTCAACTATAAATACAGTTATATTTAAGGCCAGCCTTGAAGAGCTGAATTCCAAGAGACTTATAAAACTGCTTTCTTTATTCCTGCCCAATCAATCCAGTCTTTAGCACCCGATTTTGAATAATTTGTAATGGCACCCAATTCCATGACTGATGCCCTGCTCTGGGTGCCAACAATGAGATATCAAGGTAAAGTATGGAAATGGGCTCAAATCTTTGTGGCCCAAATGCCTGCACTTTCAACTTCAGACTTGTAATTTTTTATGACATTCATCTCCCTCGGCCCATTCCCCAACCTGGTTGTTTACCACAATTCAGTTTGTCTTGTGCTTCTGGCAAGCAGCAAGGGAAAGAAGCAATCACTGACACTGCATTTTTTCACAGTGTAAGTTGATTTTGATTGACAGGGCTGTAAAGCTCCTTTTAGATATACATTTTCCTTCATTATTTCTTCCAGAAATACTCAATTAGTTGTGAGATCTAAAAAACACAATTGCAGCACCTGTGCTGAGGAAACAGGCCCAACTGTGAAAATACGTTTATGACAGATTATAGTTCCTTGCCTTACATACACAAACCTGGGGAGCAAAGTGAAATTTCTTATTTTATTTATTCCAAGGTTAATTTAAGTATACTTTTCAGTCTTTAGATTGAAATGGATCTTGTCCTTCATCCTGCACCTATTCCTGTCTCAGAAACTTAAATTGTAATTCAGTTAAAATGCCACAACACTGAATTATAACACAGTTACAAAGATAAATGAGAGAGTAAGGGACTTGGACAAGGAAAAAGTGATATGAATTTAAATAACATGGAGAAGCAAGGAGTCACGAGAGAATATACCAGAGCTTCTCCAGATGGCAAAACTTGCAGGGGGGACCCCTTGAATGGCACAATAGGCTAAGGGCTGTGGGCAGGAATGCCTTCCAGATTCAGTAGCACTTGAGGTGGCAGCTCAATAAGGCATTTTCCTGTTCAGCAGCCATTTTCGATGATCATATCCCTGGGTTAGTTGTTTGTTGCTACTTCTTCATCTCTTTCTTTTGCATTACTCTGCCTCCTTCCTTTTGTCTCTGTCCCTCAGACTGGACACTTCAGATTTCACATTTTCTTTTCATTTGAGCCATTCCTGTCTTCTCCTGCACCCTTCTTGCATCCTTTCCCCCCCTTCTGTTGCTTATTCTTTCTCTCTGTATTTGTCACTCTTTTTCCATTCCTCCCAGCCCACCATCGTCGAAGGAGACGATTCTCCGCTCCCTTCACTCCACAAGCCAGGCCGTGGTCTGGCATCAGAAACCCTTCCTCGCTCCTGGATCGAGAACTGAGGCGTTTGGGCTTTGGCACCTCCACGCTGCTCACAGCTGGGACCAAAAACAGATGTCACTTCCGCTGCCAGCTGCCGGGAGATGAGCAGCAGCTGCCTGAAGGGACAGACCTCCTGCATGGCAGCTGCTGGGCTGACACTGAATGCCACTTATTATCTGGCGTCAAGCTGCAGGCAGAGCCATCCCACTAAAGGGGAAATAATCTGCTCCAAGGTCAGGCTCCCCCTTCCCCCACTTCAGTAGCCAAACTTGGGTTTGTGAAGTCAGCACCTAGTCAAGGAGCCAGATTTGCAAATCTATCAGTGGCAGCAACAACAAAAAGTGAAAGAAAAGAAGCCAATCCAGGTACGGCTTGCAGTCCTGGCGAGTGGGAAAAATATGTTTTCAATTACTAACCAGTGGCTTTGCCAGGAGTTGCTCGGAGACAAAAAACAAGGAACCCCACGATGCTGTGTTAAGCAGTTCCTTTCCACAGCAGAGACACAGCTGTATTGAAGCCCTACTGAAGTCAGTGGGACTGAAAGTTCCTTGCAGTGCATTCAGGAATGCATGGCATCTCCTCCCTCCGGCCATCTTCAGCTAACCCACACATAACCATACTGGTTATGCTGGGGTTTTATTATTATTATTATCATCATTATTTTTATTGTGCTGCAGTTTTAAGTGTGCATTTATGCTGTGCTCAACTCCCTTGCCATTTGGTGGGGCAACATTATGGTCTTGATTAATGCCAACTATGTCTTGGAATTTAGTTGTGACTCCAGCTTAAGCACCCACAGACCTATGGTACTTGGGGTTATAGGGGCACTTCTGAAGGGCAGTTTGGAATTTAAAATCTCTTTCAATACTCACTGTGAATCCAGTGACAGCACACTAAGCCTAAAAGGATGATTTTCTGCACGATTAGAAGAAGCCTTGATCTCATGACACTGTGTTTTGTCCCTCTCTCCTGTACATTGAGGGTTGTGCTGCTGTGTAGCAATTCAGTTGAGGAAGCTGAAAACCTGTTATCTGGCTGGAAACTAACCCTACAAAAAGTGATTAGCTTTCACCAGTCACCAGGTGGGATGTCCTTGGGGGAGGAGGTACATCGTGATTCCTGCTGCAAAGGGATGTGCCGGAGGCATGTAGGGCTGCAGCAACAGAATCATAGATTAGCCTAAACTGACACTCAGTTGTACCATGTACCACTGGTTTTGTAACTTCGCAGTCTCGGGTCCTACATATGTTGAGGGCAAGATGAATATTTGTTATTTTAACTCTGTTATTCCCCTTCTGCAGACAAGGGCGCATACGTAGGTGAAGCGCAGGATGGCCAGACACTGTACGTGGCTCCTCTCTTTGGCTGTCATGTACAGGCTTTGTGAGCAGTGAAGTAAGCCCTGGTTGTGTGTTGTGACATGCAAACCTCTCCGAAAATGATACATCTGAAAATGCTCAGAGGTGAACTGCATTCCAGACTGGTAGGTCAGGATAAGAAAAGGAAGGAAGGAAACGAGGTGTCTCTCACTCCTTCTGGGAGTGGCTGCTTACAGCAGATCAAAGAAGTACTTTTATGATGGATATTTCAAGAAAAGCTGCAAAATGCCTTGAGTGCACAGCACAAAAGGCACATTACATCTCCTTAGTTGTTTGGGTTTTTTTTTTCCTTCTTCTTTAAAGCAACTGGCTTCACCGACTTTGGTCTTTAATCCTACTTTTGATTGTGCACCCTCGTGTAGGCAGCTCCACAGAAATGGAATGTGCAGGATTTGTCCAAAGCTTTGCTGCACCAATGGTTACTTATGGTTACTTACAGTGTAAGAACGGGCATTACAGTGGCAGCAATGCACCCTCTGCTGGTGTTTGTCACTATTTTATCCAAAATCTTCCCCAAGTTAACTATCGACAAACCCTGATGATGGTAGAGGAAGGGCCAATATTTTCCTTTCCGTCTTTGCTGATTCCCAGCAGATAACGTGAGGTGTTGAGATGGGTTGAAAAAACACTCAGCTTGGTGTGGGCTCTGCAGCCATTGGCCCCCATAAGCCCCAAGGTCTACAACGTGAATAACAAAGATGCAACTACCTTCAAGCGGAGGCTGAAAAACACCCTTAGCTTGTGGGTTAATGGAAAAATGGGGATTCATGCTATCAGGTTGTGTGGGTGGAAGATGGCAAAGCATTTGTTATCATCTGGGACAGCTCCTGCCAACATGTACCTGCCTCAGGCTGGATTCTTGGTAGTGGTTTTTTCAGACCTTTTTCCATGCTCTCAAAACATGCACTTGACTAAGATTTGTTTGAGATTTCTGGAAACCCTAAATTACAGCTGAAATGGGCAAGTTCTGGACAATTCTGTGTTCAAATTATGAATCTTCAAGTGCTTTTTTAAATGCTGTTTTGTACTTTAGTGAAAATATCTGCGCTTTTTTTTTTTTTGAGTCTTAAGCCAAGTTTGATTAAAGTCTTAGAAGCATCAGAAAAAATTTAGAAAATAGCTGCACTGCACTGTGATGGATGTGGTCAGTGACTTGAGTGAGCATTAATGAATATCTGGGGGTTTTCAAAAGTGGCATTAAGTGGAAAAGAGATAAAATGTCAGCCCATCCTACTTTAACAATCTTGTATGCAAATTAAAAAATAAATCAAACCAATGTTTTTAAATGTGAAGTAAAGCAGGAAAGAAAATCTCAGAAAAAAGTGACATCCATTAGATTTAGCGAAGATAAGAGAATGATTTCTAGTCCATGATTATCATATCCTTTAGAATGAATCTGATAATTTATGTTCTATATTAGACCTGTATTTTTCCCCCAAAAAGCAGTCAGATGATCCTCAGAGGATATTTAATGACTAAAATGCGATACTGTAAACATTCAGTGTGGAAGAAATCGAACTTGTAGAAAATTATGCTGCAGGTAATATTGCCTTGTAAGTAAAACACTGTGCCCTTCAGTAGCTCTTTCATGCCCTCTGCAGTTAAAACCCTGTTTTGTGTCTGTGCAGTCAAAGTGTGTTTTTCCTGGTTGCGGAATGTAGGGTTATTGAAAACTGTAGAACAGTAAATACTATGGGAATTTTGGGGGGCTCCCTGTAGGGTAGGTCGTGACTTTTATTATACACTCACATTACCAAGCATTAGGCTAAGGCAGATGGTCCTGCACTTTCACAGCAGTACCTCTGAGAGCTGAGAGCACAGAAGTAAACACAGGTGCCCTCCTGTATGAGATCTTTGCTGGTGCACACTAGGTTGCACTACATGCATGCATCCATCTCCTCTGAGGTTTGGATTTTCATGCATGTTTGCTATCAGGTAGAAGTTATGTACAAATGACTGTATAAACTGCTTTAAAGCAACAGTGAGTCTCATCGTTACATGTAACTTTTTAGCATCACTTTCAGAGAGTGCTGATCATATTGATGTATAGAATCATCTGAAGCAATTCATCCTATTCAAAACAGTTATAAAAACGGGTGAGGAAAAGTGTCTGATTTCAACTGATTGTACCTCAATTACACTCAACTAATTTCAAAGAGAATGTCTAACTTTTGGATATATAAAATTGTAATATAGTGAAACATACTCTTCCTATTTACATTTGAAGAGAAATGTAATTCTCTTGGATGAAAGAAGAAATAGTCACTCACATGAAAATAAGGACTGTAAATAGCTTTTGTAGGTCCTACTCTGGCAAAGCATTTTAGCATATATGTACAAAAGCATGCCATGCTCATTATCTATGGAAATGTCTCGTGTATGAAAATAAAAGTTTTATCAGAAGATAGTCTGAGGAATATGTTCTTCCCTATTTCTACAGTGCCAAAGGTCAGTCCTGAGGTACTGAAGAAAAAGATCAGTCCTGAAGTATCAAGAAAAGGACTCTTGGGGAGGAAAGAAAAAGTATGATATAATTAGGTGAAAGAATTAACAACAGCAGCAGTAATAATAATTGTCATGATAAAAAGAATTGAAGCAAAAATCAGCAGTGCTGAGAAGATGATCTGCTGTTTAAAACATCAAAGATGTATTGTCATACTTATGACATTTTTCAAGGGTGACTGCTGGTTACTGACTCTGGTATAGACTTCCACCATGGACTAGCACAGGTAATTTCTTGCTTGTGCCTTCAGGTTCTCTGTATATATATATATATATATATATATATATATATATATATGGCTCTGGGCTATGGTTCTCACTGTCATTGCCATGATCACTGGTAGAAACAACACTTGGACCCGGACACTGGTCTAATGAAAGTATTTCTGAAGAGACTAATATATTGCTATAAATTGAATGCATTACTTTGGGTTTCTGATCTTGACTGAGACTTTTAAAACAGTGACTCTTCTTCAAGGAACTTCATAGCCTAAATAAACCACCCAACAGGGAGTGAGGCTGGACACAGGTGCTGTGAGGAGACTGAGGAAGGCCAAGAACCCAGTGACTGCTTGAGGGAACACAAAGTCACAGGATGGTGAGGCCAATGCCAGATCACAGAGACCCCTCAGGCCCCCACTGTATCTCACTGACCTCTTCTCTCCCCATAAAAGAGCAAAGTGTCTGTATTGCACATGGTCCCATGTTTCAAGTACAGACCAGAGAGTCTGATTTGCTGGGCACTAGCCCCACTCAGGGAAAGATGAGCATTGGCAGGCTGGTAAACATCAATATGCTTCAGCCTCTCCCTCTGTGCAACATGAATAATAGCTACTTCACAGCAGCATTTGCTACAGTGAATGTATTCATATTTATGAAGTCTTTTGTAAATTGAAAATCATAAAAGCTTAAAACTGCTGTCTTGTAAAATTTATTACTGCTGAGATGGTACTTGAGTGCCGAGAACAACTCTGTGTATCAGGGAACCCTTGATTATCCAGTTCAACCATGGAAATCTCACTTTGCCTACATTCATTTTTGGTGGCTCTAGAGATAATAGGTGTTATTACTCATGTACCTGAAATATACACAAGGAGCTTGGACCACAGAATTTATCAGTGTATTAAAATTACCCAGCCATGTTTCTCATTTGACTCATTTGATGTTGTGCAGTAGATTTATGAATGCTCGTCTCTGTTTATGATCTGCATCAGCAATGTGAATTGAACTGAAATCCTTCTTGGACAGACCTGGGTTTGTCACCTCACACTGAACTGTGTTTTTTTTGAAAGCATTTAATGGAGGAATCTGGACTTCCAACTTGTGTGAGCAGTGCAAGGGGAGCAGGGCTGATCAGGGTGTGTGTAACCCTGCCAGGCCTGGGCTGCCCCCCCCACAAATGGAGGCTGGGGCTGGCTGGGGGCCAGCTTGCCCCCCACCTGAGGAGAGGGCTGGGGGACAGGCTCCCCCTGCTCTTTGCCTGGCATCCATTTCCAGGCAGAGCCTCCTTCTTGATCCCTGCACAGGCTTTGCTGCAGGTACATTGTACCCAAAGCCCAACCCAGATCCCTGCTCAGCTCACCCCCATCCTAGCAGACCTGACTGGGATGGTGGCTGAGCTCAGGACCATGCTCTCCTGAGGGACCCTCAGCAGGGAACAGTCCCCGCATCTCTCTTCACCGCTGCCTGTTCTCTGCCCAGGGGTAAGAGATCATTTGGTAGGATGATGAGGAGAAAACCCTTGGGAATATTCCACTTGAATGAATTTTTTGGAAGAAAACACAGTGCCTACGAAGTTGAAATGATCTGTAGAACCAAATCAGAATAATTCAGGGTTCTTAGGTGGCTTAAAACACGTGGGCTTCAATCAATTCACCAAAGCCACAGCCTTGCATTTCTGTGTCACTGTGCTGACATTGGAGGAGAGCAGCTCAGGCCATCATCCCCATCCCTGCTGCTGTCCTCTGCCAGGTGCCTGAAGGACACCATCTTCCACAGTGCAGCACAGACCTTCCTCTAAGCAAGCTGCGGGCATGGGGGGGAACTTGGACAGCTCTTGAGCCTTTGTGAAAGATATTCGGCTTGGCAGACTACTCTGTGGGCAAGATGTGGCATTAAATGTTAAACTGAATATTCCTCCCATAGGGCAATACGCTGTTATAGGGGAATGCAGTTTAATACTAGTTTAAGACAAAGCATTTGAAACAAGCTGTATTTGGATGCTGAACTACGTTTTACTTTGATTGAAAATACTCAGATGTTTCAACATTTCCCTTTTCTCTCATTATTCATATCAAGAGAAAATGCAAGTGCTGCTTTCTGGCTTGATTTAGGTTGAAGATATTCAAGTGTCAGACTTCATGGAGGGACAAAAAAATCATCTGTGCCCCTCAGGTCTTGCTGCAGAGTGGTGGTGAGAGGGATGATGGAGAGGTGTGCTGGGGAGAGTGATGGGGGAGGAGGGGGCTGTGCCCCAAGGCACCTAGAAAGGGTGGGAAGGAGAAAACAGGATCTCTGGAAGCACTTGAGAGTCACAAAGAAATGGACTCTAACATACTGAGTCCATACTCAGACTCTAACATACTGAGTAAAAGGAGACGGGATTAAGGTTGTTCCTGCGATAAACGGGCGGTATTACTCCTCAAAAGCCTTTTCAGCGGGATACTCGTGATCAACGCGGCGGTAAATAGCGGGTAAATGCAGGGCACAGGGAGCAAACGCCTGGGAGAGGGCGAGGAGCGGAGTGGCCGCGGCGGGCGGCCGGGCTCGCCCTGCAGGGGGAGTCGAACACCAGGAATGGGGAGCGTGCGGGAGCGGCGGCGGCTCCCGGCGGCTCCCGCGGGCGCTCCCAGCCCGCGCTGCCGTTTGTAACGCACACCTCCTCACCTATTGAACTCTTTAGCAGCTTAGCCCTATTAGCTGTGATTTATATGCTGTATGTGATAAAGGTTAGTTGATGGGTTTAGCTAATGTAAAGTAGTCCATGATATTATGAGGTGGATGTGCGTGTGCGGGGGAAAGGGCGGCCTCCCGGCACGTACCAAGGTTCAGGTTGTGAACTTGCAGCTGAGGAACGACAGCCTAAAATCTCTGCTCGCTGATGTAGTCAGTTCCGGGCTCACGGGTAGCTCCATGAAGCTTAAATCGTATTAAAGCTATTTAAAAAGCGTATTTGAGCTTAAACCTTAAAACAAGTGACTCTATTGTTCAGCCAATCCTACACAGACATTTTTTAAAATTACATTTCTGATAATTTATTATCTTAAAAATAATGTCATACAATCACATATTAATGGCTAGGGATAGAACCAGCGAAGGCTGAAGCTGTGTATGTGTTCAATAGCAAAGTACTTGTTTTTTGGTTCTCACTTGTCCTCTTTAGGATGGTGTATGCAGAAGGAGTGGGCTCCTCCCAAGTGGGTGCAGTGCCGTATTACGAATGACAATCTACAGCCAAGAGAGCTGCACCTGGTGTGTAGTTTAGGGAAACAATTACCAGCTCCTCAACTGTTGCCAGGGCCAAGCAGGGATTGAGGGAGCTGCAATAGCTCCCTGTGATCTGTCTGGCAGACACTGAAAGTACGCGCACATGCACAAAGGCACGTTCAGAATTGCACCTGCACACATGTTAATTTATAGGTCCTGTGTTTAAGCCAGGGCTAGTCACTGTTATTCTCAGTTGTCACCAATCTCTTCATTCTTTTGCACTGTTGGTTGCATCCACTTATTTTAAGCACTAGTGCCAGAGGTGTAGGTAACAAGTGCCTCACCCCATTTCGGAGAAGATTCATAGCTCCAAGCTGATTGGACTCTTTGCTTAATGTTAAAGTTGTCTAATGACTACTTACATGTAAGATGTGTGGCAATATTCTGGCTGTATCAGATTGCTGTATTCTTGATCTTTCTTATTAGATTAAATACAAGTGCTGATAAATGACAGACTCCCTTTCTCCATTTATTTGTGAGAATATACCACATTCTTCAGACAGGCCTTTTTGAGATCTCACACATTTTACCCAATCATCTCTTTTCAATTATTTTGACCTATTTGACTCGGAGGTTGAAGTTTTCCAGTAGTTACTGTTAACATTAGCTTAAACAAGTACCTAATAAAAGTTAATTATCAGTGGCTCATATGTAACACTTTGCTTGGGAAGATCCCCAAGTACTTTATAAACATTCATTAAAGGTGACAGCAAGCAATGTGTAATAGCAAGGGAGAGCTGTTCCCATTTTGCTGAGACATAATTTCTTGGTCTTGATATACCCACAGCCTTGACAGTGAGATGATGCAATTGCACTGCTTGACTGAAGCACACGCTCAAGAATTGCTGCTACCTCTGCCCTCACCTTTCCTTACAATAGTTTGTTCCTGTGACTCCCTCTGCATAACAGCTCATTGGCTATTTCTACAGAAGACTGTGACAATCCAGCTGTTTAAAGGATTTAGCTAGGTGTTGCATTAAAAACAAACATGACTGTGCTTGGATCCCAGGTACTCCAACTAAAACCCATAGTGTCCACATTAAAGATCAGAAGCTTACTCCAGATATAACTGGTAGAACAGCATATGGTATACCTATCTCTTTGTATATGCTGTTCATAGAAAGAGAAAACAGCTGCTGAAATTGAAACTCTTCCTTGTACTTTCAGCCACTGACTGTCCAGTGAAGCTCCCCTGAAGTGGGCAGTTTTGACCACCTGGAATCAAGTAAATAAATTGTTCACAGAATGCCACTGTTCTCCACACTAATAAAAGGACATATTGAAAGCAACTGAGGAATCTCAGCTGCCTGGGTGAAGGACTGAAAAGGGTATCATTTAAAGTAATGGTTGCATAAATGAGAGAAATAAATGGAAGTAGAAAGAAAATATGCCCAGATATCCCCCACAGTAACCCAATAGTCCAGCCATACCATACAAGGTGTTGCTTGTGGAGATTGTAAACAATAACCAACAAACAAATCAGCTTCCTGCGTATTGTATTGGGCACTTAAAAGCACTTCTGCAAATCTTAACAGCTCGTATGCAAAAGAGGTCTGAAATGATTCTGTTAATTTGATTCTTCTACTAGCCTGGCTTCTGTTACTTGTGATCCCTCGGCAATATATTCCTTTGCATGGTATTAAAGGAAAAGGAGCAGATACCAACAAACAACTTGTTGCACAACCCTGAAAAGCTTGGGGAGAGTTCTCATGGGGACATAACTCAGAAGGACATTGGTGTGCTGAATAGCTATGGGTTTTCTCCTCAGGAAAAGAGGATCCATACAACATTGTTTGAAAGAAGTATTGATTTCTGCAACAGTTTCTCTTCTTTGGAAGAGTCCAAAGTCCCTGAATGTTGGCCATTTTCTCAGGTCCAAAAAGATAACAAGAGCAGAAGTTCTGACAGATTGTTTAAGGTACTTTATCAGATTTCTCCTGAGGAACAGAGACCAAGAAATTATATAGCTCAGTAGTGGCCAGTAAAAACACTGTATTCTTACCTTCTGAAGTGGAACAGGATTGAAGTCACATGTATGACCTATGGTAATCTCCAAACAAGTTACTATAAGAACAGCAAAATTCTTAAGATAAAGTCTTATGAGTTGTTTTGTCTGACATGCCGCACTGTAGAGATTTCTATCCTTTAGAGATCTGTGCACAGTTCAGGTGTAGAAACTTACAGTAGCTTCAGGGAGGGAGAGATCTGGGAACCCACTGCCAGTACTTGCCAGGCCAAGGCCTTCTGGCAGCTCCCAGTCAGCTGTTCTCCTTTCCAGGCTGTATCTCAGCCTCAGCTACATATCCTGCTGGCCAAACTCCCTTTTGCTATGGCACCTGCAAAGCTCCTCTTCCCTTTATGGGCACATATTGTAAGCCTCAAATCCATCATCTCCAGCCCCGTACTTTCATGAGCTTCAGGTGTGCTTTTCCAGTTGAAAGCCTCTTCCTGTTACCTTTTTCTGGTCTTTGAAATTTCCACAGGAGACCAGAAACCTTCTCTGGAAACTCCCTCTTCTATTTCCTAGAACAATACTACCCACACCTTTGATTTTTTCTCTCTCCTGCTCTTTAATATCAGAGACAAGGCTTTTCTTCTTGTTTTTTTATATAATTCTCTTCCACCTGATACAGCTGCATGTGGAAAGGTCCCTCAAGTACATGGTACTGTGAGCTTCTGGGCTGCTTTATTGTCAAGAGAAGTCCATTCTGAATGTTAAACAAGCTTACAGAGAGATCAATAGGTGCTCAGAAATTAAAAAATACTCAATTTTAGAGCTAAATCCCAGTAAAAAAATATACACAAAGACTGCATATATTATATATATAGTATGCACTTATATCTACTTATAAAATCTATAATCTATAATCTATATATAAAAAGTGTATGGATTCAGTTATATGCTTATATATATTTGTTTGCATTTTAATGCCTATAGGCCTAGGAGAAACACATGTAAACAATATGCAGTTTGGGGAATGAAAATAGAACCTGTCAACATTTAAGATGTTAATGTTTAAAACCAGACTGCAGGTGAGTAATAAAAGAGGCACCTTCATCAGACATGTTCACAAGTATAATGATAACCTAAGTCTGATTAAGCCAGATGTCAAACATGAAAGAGCAGGCAGGAAGGTTCAGGAGGCTGAGAACAAACATGAAGAGACCAGGATCTGGAAGGCCATGAAGAGTGAACTATGTTGAAATGAGATGGTTAAACCTGAGTTGCACTGAATAAGCTCTAGTTTCTTATTTTAATGCTTTGTGGGTGGACTAACACAAAATGTTTACTCTCTAGACTTGGCAAGCTCTTATCTTTCACCTAAGAACAGCTTGCTGAGGCATTTAAAAACATTACTGACAACACTGAACAGACAAAGTCGGCAAACATTTTTCCCCAGTAGTAGATTTTTTTTCTCTCACCTGTCGCTAAAGCTGTCATAGTCTGTGGTGTGGTGTGGCAAGGCACAGTACTGTATTATAGAGTCATTTTTTTAAGCATAATGAGATCTAGAAAGCCATATGCCAGCTCCATTAGAAGATAGCTGCCATGGCCTATTGCATGGCTCTGAGGAGCTCTGCCTCTGTACCACCACGTATGATAAAATTGCCTATTTATCCTACATGACACTATGTCTTCCTCTATATTCCTTTCCATTTGTTTGTGTAACCCTGTAAAATGGTGAAGATTTCAATTATTATTAAACACATTATAGCAGAACTGCAAAATATAGAATAGTCTGATTTCATGAAGCTTTATTTACTTGGCAGGGACCCCTGGTGGCCTAGTGGTTAGCATGCAGGACTCTCACCGCTGCGACCCAGGTTCGAATCCCAGTCCCCCCGGGCAGATGGAGCTCGTTAGCCCTGTGAGGCCATCCATCTATGAGAAGGTCACTCTAAACAAACCTACGTCCTGAGGACCTCACTGCCATTGTCCAAGCTTGCTTGGCCCCGGCAGATGAACCTTAGGATTAAAGGGTGGGCTCAGTTCAGCGCAGGCTGTGTCTCACCTAAAAAATCCATTGCTCAGGCTGGAAAGGTAAAAGACCTTTCCCCAAATCTTCGTTCGCGAAGACTGGCCATTATTTACTTGGCTAGGGGTTTTCTACTGTACCTATATGGAGAGACACAACCCAAAAACTCTCCTGAGCCAGTGGGAAGACTTTCCAGGTCTTTAAAGGGCAGCAGAGCAGTTCTCAAAGTGGATGAGATGATTAGTCTCAAATTCAGTGTTTTTGTGCAGGCAAACATTGGTCTTCAGTTCTACTGTCTTAAAATGAGGAAAAGTCACATAGGAAAAATGTCTTGCTCAGCTGATAAGGAAAGTTTCAAAGAAGGAATCCCTTCTGTTTAAACCAACTCTGTATTTCTCGTGGACACTTCCAAATGATTCTTTGCCCCGGTCCTCCCCCCCAGGTTTGGTTTGCAGGAGGTACTGCAGACCCTGCTTGCACAGGTGGCGTGAGCAGATCTGCCCAGCCTGCCCAGGAGCCACATCACTGCCACATGATGCCATGGTCACTAGCAAGGAAAATGCACTCCTGGGAGATTTTAGCTTTTGGGGAACAGAGAAGGCTGAGCATCAGTGGGGACACAAAAAGGCAGGAAGAAAACCAGACAATACTGAAAACCCCTAAATGAACTTATACAAACTTCAGAATGGGTTCATTAGAATGGTGGGCTCTGTAATCTAGCTCATCACCTAAATGACTTCGCCTCCTTGGTAGTTATTACACTGTCACCATGATTTAGATAATGAATGAACAAATTTTTCAGAATTTGTCTTAATGCTTCTGTCCCGTTTCAACTAGCTATTTACTAAATCATCTTTTTGTACATAATAATTGATCAAGATAGGATCTCCACTCGAAACAATGGGAAAGCTCTTTATATTACTTACGCAGTGTTATTTTGCAAGTATAATTTCCTTAAATGCATCCTGCCTTACTCTAAATCTAATCTGAGGTCTGGCTGAAAAAATTTAACCCCCTCCCCAGCCAGCTCCAATTGCCAAACTGAACAACCTTCACCTGGGTTTAGGAGTTCAGCTTTTTTATACACCACTAATTAATCATAGTGATTAGTTAATAAACAGCTACCTTCACTGCTTTCCTTTCTATCCTATGTCTATTCCACTAATTTATATCAGAAGTTATCTAGTGGAATGGTCAATCAGAAACTGCTAATTGAAGAAAGCTGGTTCATTGACTCTAGAACATCAAATGCCAAAGGCCTTGCATTTCTCAAACCCCAAGCAGCAGAAAACCAGGGTGGAAAGCCACTGGCTTCACAGGTTTGTGCATCAGGGCTTACTCCCAGCTGGCTGGAAGTCCCTTGAGCCCTGGCCCTTAGTTGTGTTCTTTGATCTTGGTGCCTGAGGGCAAAGAGCCTGGAAGTGTTGGACTCAGACAAAGCCCTCCATTGAACTGGAAGGTGGTTGGTTCAGGAATTCCTGTCAGGTTGCAGCTTCTTGCAAGTAAGCCCAGAAAGTACCAGTTAAACAAAAACCTTTCCCTGGAATATGTGGTCTGAGACCTGATAAGCCGGCACAGCTGTTAGTCAAAGTGAGGTTTTTCTCAGCTTTATATTTGTTAAAATAACAGCTTGAGCCAAAGGAGAAATTTCTTCAAGGTTTACCCTCTATTATTGTTTCTAGCGCAATTTTTTTATAATGTCTGACTCAAGATAAATCTAAAAAATAGCAATAATAATTCATTTGTATTTGAGATGAATCCAAGTTCTTGAAAAGTCTTGCAAAAGCAGGGTCCTGGGTTTTGGCCTTTTCTTTGATGGGTGGTAAGCAATAATCAAATTAATGATTTCAAATTAGTTAAAAATCATCTTGACCCAAATCCAGCATAATTACAAGCAGATGGATAAACAAGAACAATAGGAACTCACAATATAACCAGCAGCTAGCTGTTTTAAAACACCTCTGGTAAAGGAAAAACAAACCCAAACATCTTTAGGGTGTTTTCGATGGGGCAGTGTGATTGCATTAGCTAGAGGATGTGAGATCCACCCCATCAGTGACACTACTGCAAGAGGCTGGTTGCCCAACAGCTTCCAGGGCAATCACAGAAACAAAACCCTGTCAAGTGGTAGCTGCAGAGGGAAGCCCTGAAAATAAATCCAGAGTTTTATAATTTGTGCTGTTTTACAAAGAAAATTGTCTCTGACACAAAAAAAACCCCACAACCCTGCCTCAAAAAGTGGTGGACTCTATGTCTGCTTAAAATAACATCTCACTGGTGAGAGTTGTTCGAGTCTATGGACGAGCAGCTCAGACATTCCCAGAGTGTTACCAGGAGCCAAGGCCAATGAGTACAGAGCAGCCAGCTCTGCTCTAGTAAACACTCTTATCCTTCAAGTCCGTGTGGCTGCTTGCAAATTGTCTATTGGGAATGGTGCTGGAAATCCCCTGCTTCTTTGTGCGTGGGAGCGGTTTGAAGGGTAGTTGGCCACAGTCTGGAGGATGCTAGGGACTTGCCTAACTCTTTTACACCATAAATGATCATAACCCAGTGCCCAGAACTGTTCCCAGGCCCTGTTTATTTCATCAGGATAGATGTGGACTGAGAAGAAAATTAAAATGAAGTATTTGGTTTGTCGAGAATAGAACTGTCACGTTTTCTACTCTACAGGACATCCATTACAGAGATGGATTAAACCAGTGTGGTATTATTTGTTTGTCTGGCGCAGAACTAACTACTAAACTTACAGAGGAATTCTTTTAGCAGCACTGATGTCACTTCAGAAAGTCAACTTGTATTCAGGACAACTCCAGCACTGTGCAGTTACAATCTAAATTTTGCCAGCATCAGCAAAGAACCAAATTAATCTGCAGCAGACTTTTAAATGTGACCTATGGGCCATATGAGTTGGGTTTCATTGGTGATAATGGCCCAAACTGGGAAGCATCTGTTAATTTCTTCTCTTACTTTGTACATCTGTTATCAGTCCCTGGTGTGATTTGATTTTTGGAAGCTAGATTTCCTTTCCACATACCATAAGGCTCACTTCCACCTCCTATATACAGTTTGCTATAAAGCCCTCGATTAATGCACTAAGTGCCAAATCTGAAGAGTGACAATCAATCCAGACTACTGCTGGATTACACCAGCTGAAAACAAGGCTTTTAGAAAATACATTTAGGCATCATAGTCAAAGCCTATGACACCTATTTTAAAGATTATTTGTCAGTGTCAGCAACATAAAGTACCTTCACCTCCACAACCCTCATCTGTAATTTTGTCTGGGTGGGTGAAAGGGAATGAGAGTACAATTGTTTCACCTCTTCTAATTCTTAATGATCCTGCCTTCCCCCAGTCGACCTATGCAGAGACGTTTACAGCCATCAGGCATACAGACTGCCAGACCTAGGTATGTTGAACTGCGCCTCCAGGGATCCTTACCAGATGGAATTTTAGGAGAGGACACAGTTCATTTCAGAGCAATCCGAATGAGCAGCTTTCTTTTCTTTATTACACCATTGCATTTGGCGGCAATCCACCAGAGGCAGATTCTCTGCTCTCTAAGGAATGATCTGCCCACTCTGTCCATTTAGGAGGACGTTCAGCTCAGAAAATCCAGTTGCTGATCACACATGTGGAGCAGATGTGCGAGCATGCATAGCAAAATAAAAAATAAAAAATCCCAGTAGTGTACTGGGAGAAATGTAGCGTAACTACTGAAAAACAGTGACACAAAGGCTCTGATTCTGAAACAGTGGTTATTGTTGTTTTAAGGAGGATTTTTCTTATTACTCTTTCTTAGGGAGGAAAAAAAAGTGTAATAAATCCTTTATTATTTTTCTCTTTGGAGGTCAGGGAGGATTATTCATGTTATACAAATGTGGCTTCTTTGTTTGATTTCACAGACTTCTTTTACAAAGATATGATTCTAACTATTTTGACCAGACTATCTTGGGGCCCTACCTCTCAGGAACTGAGTGCTGGAAAGCTTCCACTGGAAAAAAAAACACACCCTTTTAAAAGAGAGGATATCAGAAGTATACATCTTTTATCCATGCCCCACACACTTGCATGTAAAGGGAGAGCACCAGCTGTTTTTCTCATGGTGAATAAGGGTTACTTGGGGAAATCTGACTTCCTGTTTTTACATGGACAGCTACATTGTTGCATAGCCAGTTAATTTTGGTTAGGTCAACAGAGCAAGTTTAATTATTGGAACCTACCTTACTCACTCAACTTCACACTGTACAGAAGAAAGACGAATTACTGGGAACTCCAAACCGTGTACAGAAGCTGAAAAGCTCATCTTAATTGCATGGCTGTTGCTTTAACATATAAAACTTTTTTTTTTTTTTTTTTGAGATGGAGGGAGCAGGGGAAATGGGATTTGCTGAATAGGGCCATTTGGACTGCAGACTAAATTTCTTTCTTAGTTCAAAATATACTGAATAAAAACCCTATAGAGACTTTTATTTAAGAATATACGTACATCTATATATATGTATATATATGTATTTATATAATGTATATATGTATATATAAAATAAAAAACAACAAAAAAGCACAAACGCCCAAATTAACATATTTAAGACACTGGAAGCAGTAGAACTACTCCTACAGATGTGGTGGGAAAATCGTCCATTTTTCCATGACTGCACAACCCAAAACAACAAAAGCCTGAGCAGTGTTGAATACAGAGAGCAATCCCATTCAGTTGCAGGCGGTACTGTGAAAACACACCTCTCAAGCTGTGGCTCTTATAACCAGGAAAACTGGCGATAGTGGAATGAAATAGCAACTAATCCCAGGTAAAATCCCACAAGAAACCAGAAGTATTTCTTTCACTCTATGCTGTTCATTTCTAACTTACTTTAACTGGAATGTGTAGATTTTTTTTTTTTATTTAGTTCAGTCCCTGGCTAAGCCCCTTCCTCCATTTCATATGGTGTTACAAGCTATGGTGGATTTCTAAATCTTGGTCTTGGTTAATGCATCAAAGGACATATGGGCTGATTTCCTTCAGTTTTTCATAATATTCATGTAGCCAGCTGCATGATATTACATAACTTTAGACTTAAAGCAACCAGATCATTCTAGATACCATGATCTATTTCTGTGTTTTTGATACAGTAATATTACAGTGGGAGAAACTCACCAGCGCTGTTATAAGGAAAGTTTGGGGTTTTTTTTAATTCATATCCTTGTTCTTAATAAACATCCCAAAGAAAAATATTCAACAGCAGCAGGCAGTAATAAAGAGGCAGAAAATGGCAAAACCACAGTACTGAGGAAACCTATGTGAAAACACTGGTTGTGTCTTCCTGGTTACAGAAAACAAATAGAACTGTTCAAAGTGCTTGCCAGTAAGGGCCTGCCAAATAAAATATTGTTTTATGAAGTCAGGAAAAAACTAATTTTAAAGGTTATTGTAGGTTATTTGTGGTCACGTCTTGTGTTCATAAAACATGATGTCATCTTCACTATTTTTATTTCAGCCCTATAGGTCTTTGTCTGAGACACTATCTCAGCAATTGTAGAAATTTAAAAGTTATTGGGAAAGACTTAAAAGAGTCTGTTCTACAAATTTAATAGGAATAAAATAAATTAGATACAAGCTAACAGAATGCGAAAACCCATCAAAGCAGCTGTATTTTAGGGGAGTTTATTTACCTTACCCAGTAAAATTTGGAATGATGAGATCACACCACTAGCATGAAATTTGAAATCAGAGAGCTGCAGAAATTTTTTTCCCTACTTACTTTTGTTTCAAATTATACTAACACCACAAAACTGTGCATCATGGCATCTGATCTCTGCCCTGTCCCTGTAACCCTGGGGGAGTGATTATTAAGGCCAGTAGGGTAAACATTTTGTCACTTTCTGCTTTTTTGGTGGAAAGAGTTTATTCACCTCAGTGACTGAGTCATCCCACCAGCCAATCCAATGTATCTAGCTGCAAATCGTAGAGAAGACAGATGTCAACGAGATGGTTATAAGGAGTTAAAGACTTTTCCTGGCCACCATTAAAGCTTTTGCCTCATTTCTTTCTCTCTTTTCTATCTGACATTCACTGACCTGTCATAATGCCAGATGGAGTAGAGGGGAATTTTTTTCAGAATCAGGGCTTCCTATAAATGGTTTCTCCCATTTGAAGCTACCTAATTAGCAGCTGACTCAGGCCTGAACACTTCCTTGAATGTGGTCACTTTGGGGATTTTTTTCCACTGACAGCCTTTTCTCTGATGCTCTCACTGCTAAAACAGTTTGTCAGAGCAAAGAAATGCTTATGATATCTTCCTTTGTGCCCCTTTAGGCTTATGTGCCTACCAATTTTTTCATTAGAATAAGACCATCCCTCTAGTTCTCCTTCTCCTTGCTCCATTTAGGCTTCGTTTTAGGGTCGTGGGAAGTGACTTGACATGACCTAAGTCTTAAAATATGAGATTTTAAGGTAGTGGATAAATTGTTCATTTTCTTTCTGAAGCCCATGAGACTATGCTATCCCAGTGACAGTGGAAGCACCCTGTATATGGAAGAAGCTGTGTGCTGGGGCCTGATCCAACAGGAGCAGTTTCTTATGGCTTGGCTCCTTATGGGGATGCAAGGACATGCATGGCGGGTGCTATGATGCTCTCATGGGATACCAGAGCATGTACCCACTTGTATTTCTCCTGGCACAACTTCTGGCTTTATTATTTCCACTCCTTTTCTCAAAATATGCCTGTCTTTTAAATGTAAAGGCAACTCCACGTGGATCTCTGTGTCAGCGAGGGATGACAGCCTGGGTCACCTGCCAAGGAGTCACATGACTCCTACCCCCATGCGAGGGAGTTTTACCCCACTTCTGCCCCCTCTTTACCCCAGGCTGCTGCAAGCACAGAGGCAGTCTTCAGATTTTTGTAGAGTTTACATAGCCCAGAGGCCTTGTGTGCTCTGTTGGTGACAGGGTTGCTCAACAACTCTGAAAGGCATGTGGTTTGGCTCTGCAGCCCCATCTCCAGTGGGGGCCTATTTGATGCCTGGGGTCGCCAGTGACTTTTAGAGGGACAGCCAAAAGCCTCCCTCATGGTTGCCAAAGGAAATCCTCCTTCAATTTCATCTGGATTTTTCAGAGGCTCTTTTCACTACATGAGCCTTTTCCTTGCATAAAAGAGCTGCAGTCACAGGACAAATCTCACCTAATACATCTTACCTGTAAATGACATTTTTTTCTCTCAGGTTAGTTTCTAATACCCCACTGATTTTTGCTTTTCTGTTATGCTGCCAGTTGGCATTGCTGATGCTATTTCCGTGCTGTACTGTCATATTTGTGGAATGAATCTCAAGAGCACTATTGATGGCTTATCATTTGTGTTTTCTGGGTAAACTTTTCACTCTAACTACAGTTGAGTCAGACTTCTATTCCCACTATCAATTTCACTCTCCCCAGGTGTCTCCTACCACCCAGCTTGTAAATATTTTTCTTTATACTTAGTACTGTGGAATTCATGTTTGGGAAACCCAGACAGGCTTTCAAACAATTTGGGCTGGTACTCAAAGATTCTTCTGTTCCTGTGGTTAATCAATAATATTCAAGTGCAGAAAAAGAAAACAAACTTAGGCAGTGGTTAACATTTGTCATGGAACTAATGCTGTTTTCTGATGGTAAAAACGCTTAATTTGCTTGTTTTCCTCAATAGCTAAATTCAAAATAAGGAAAAATGTGATATGTTGAACCACCATATTTGTGTGTTTCTTAAAAGAAACTCGAAGGGTGTCTATTACCTTTTGGCTTCATTTGCTGAACTTTTTGATCTCTATCTAGAAACATTCCAGCCAGTCAGACTATTGTATTACAAGCTCAATTTCTAAAGCTCTGGACAACCATGTAACTCAATTCTGGACTCAGCTAACTTCTATCTTCCTCTTTATGCTCTCCTCAACATATACAGAAAGACTTGTGAGGTTTTCTTGTGTTTGTCTGTGGTTCCCCCCCCCTTTTTTTTTTGGTGTCTGCTTACAAGCTAAAAGAGATGATCTGTTCTGTTTTTAAAATGGGGAGAAAATGAGCAGTAGGAAGGCTCAGGATTGGAGACAGTTACACTATATGAATAAGGTAGGGATGGGATGGGAAGGAAAATGATACAGCTGTTTAATCATTTCTCTGTAACATGACTGGAAGCATATATTTTATGATACTAGAGCAAAAGGGGTCCATAGCCCTTGCATACATTTTTATACATACCCTTTCAATACACACTCATGCCATTGCTAATAAAAATAAATCATGTGATGTTTACCATAGGAAGTTGTGAATTGTTATCCTGGTGTGCCTCAGAAGATTTGCTCTTGATGATGTATTCCTATGATGGGTACAAGTAAGAAACTAGCACTGCAGAGTTCAAACAAAAAGACTAACTTTGATGAGATAACTAGTTCAGCCATTTCTGAGATGAATTATATGAACTCATTTTCTGTATTTCTAACCTTCAACTTTTCCGGGGCAGTTCCCTGCAGGGGCTCCTCAAGGTGTAGGAAGTGTGTAGCAGATATTTATTGACAGGAGAACTAGCAGTACCCCCTGCCTCTCGTTAAAGAAAGTAGAGATTCTTTGGAAAAAGGTCCCACTTTGATCCTATCAGGAACTGACCTCCCTGACCACCCCTATAGGACTTTTTCAGGATGAGGACCATTATCAAATGCACCTATGCTTAAGCCTATTGGTCTATATCTCATTGGTTTGGGTTTGCACGGCATGGTTTTGGTAGTGGAGGCAGGGAGGCTACAGGAGTGGTTTCTGTGAGAAGCTGCTAGAAGCTTCCTGTCTGTCCAATAGAGCCAACTGGCTCTGAAATGGATCCACCAGTGGCCAAGGCTGAGCCAGTCAGTGACAGTGCCAGGATCTCTGGGACAATAGATTTCACAGAATCACAAAATGGTAAGGTTGGAAGAAACCACTGGAGGTTATCTAGTCCAGCCTCCCTGATCAAGCAGGGTCCCCTAGAGCATGTAACTCAGGTTTGTGTCCAGACAGCTTTTGAATATCTCCAAGAAAGGAGACACCATAACCTCTTGTGGCAACCTATTCCAGTGCTCAGTCACCCACACAGTAAAGAAGTTCTTCCTCACATTCAGGTGGAACTTCCTGTGCATCAGTTTCTGCCCACTGCATGTTGTCCAATCACTCAGCACCACCAAGAAGAGCCTAGCTCCAGTATCATCACACCCTCCCTTCAAACACTTACAGACAGTGATGAGATCCCCTTTCAGTCTTCTCCAGGCTAAACAAATCAAGCTCCCTCAGCCCTTCTTCATAAGAGAGATGCTCCAGTCCCCTAAATATTTAAGGAGGGGAAAACAAATCTAGATAACAGCAGCCAGAGAGAGGAGTGAGAACATTTGAGAGAAACAACTCTGTAGACCCCAAGGTCAGCGAAGAAGGAGGGGGAGGAGATGCTGCAGGTGCCAGGGCAGACATTTCCCTGAAGTCTGTGGTGAGGCAGGCTGTTTCTCTGCAGCTTTTGGGGGTCCATGGCAGAGGAGATATCCACCTGCAGCCCTGCACTGGAGTAGGTAGATGCCCAAATGAGGTTGTGATCCTGTGGGAAGCCCAAGCTGCAGCAGAGTCCTCACAGGACCTGTGGATTCATGGGGAGAGGATCCTATACTGGAGCAGGTTTGCTGGCAGGACTTGTGACCCCAACGGGGGATCCAGGCTGGAGCACTCTGTTCCTGAAGGACTGCAGCCCGTGGGAAGGAGTCATGTTGGAGAAGTTAATGGAGGACTGCCTGCCATGGGAGGGGCCCCATGCTGGAGCAGGGGAAGAGTGTGACAAGATTTTCCCCTGAGGAGGAAGAAGTGGCAGAGGCAACGCGTGATGAACTGACAACAGCCCCCATTCCCTGTCCTCCTGTGCTGCTGGCAGGGAGAAGGTAGAGGAAATTCGTAGAGTATTAAAGCCTGGGAAGAAAGGAGGGATAGAGGAAGGGTGTTTTAAGATCTGGCTTTATTTCTCATTATCCTACTCTGAATTGATTGGTAATAAATTAAATCTAATTTCCCTGACTTGAGCCTATTTTGCCTGTGACAGTAATTGGTTAATGATCTCTCCCTGTCCTTATCTCTACCCATGAGCCTTTCACTAATTTTCTCTCAGGTGAGGAGGGGGAGTGATAGAGCAGTTTTGGTGGGCACCTGGCATCCAGCCAGGGTCAATCCATTAACTCATATATTATATAATGGACTTTATTCCCCACCTCACAGGATTCTGTGGAGAAAGCAGTTATTCTTTTTACTTTTCACATGGCGATATGCAGCAATAAGGAACAAAGTAAGGTCCCAAAACACTGTTTTAGCAAACATAGATCTCCTAGTCCTGTTTTACTGTGCTGTGTAAGCTCTTTCTCTGCCCATTTTGGTCTACTGTACAGGCTAATTCTGACCATCTTGCAAGGCTGACCTTGAAGATCAGCTAAGGAGGCAGGTTCCAACTGCTAAGCTTAAAATTTTATTGCAGGAGACACCTGCTGCATGATTTAACAAAACTTGTATGGAATAGCTGCCTGAACCTCGGACGAATGCTCAGAGTGTTAGGAAGGAGAATTCCCCCAGAGGTCTCAGATTTCAGGTCTATTCCCAGACCTGCCTGTCAAGGTTGACAGGAACTCAAACTAGAGAAACTACACTCTACAAGCGTTTCCTTCCAGAACTGCACAAGCAAACTTGTAGTAGTGTGTGGTGGTTTCAACCTTCTGCATACTCAGTGGGTAATTTGAATCAAAACCAAACAGCTGTAATGCTGAAGGGTATGACTGAATATTGTTTGAGAAAACTGAATATTTCTGGAAGCAAATTGTAGCAAGCGAAGCCCCCAAAGTACCCCACTCTATTCTGAAGGGCAGTATTGAAAGGAGAAGATGACAGCAGAGTCCTGACAGCAACTTTCTCTGACCGAGTAGAGTTAATTTTCCATAGATCCTGAAGGGCAGTCTTTTCCAGAGGAGCAGAAACTACTGCCAGGTTGGTGGTAGGAAATGAGACAACAGAAAGTTCTGCTGCTGGCTCAAGTCAGTGGGACAGACACAGTGAGGGGCATAAAACTGGGACATCCTGACCAAACGCATGGAACTTGCTCTGCATCAGAGCTTGACAGAAGCTCCTAAGAAAGGCTGCTTTGCAGTTCACAAACACATCACCCTTCACAGGTCACCATCAAAAAAAGGGTTGTCTGTTCACTGCTGTTGTGTAGCACGCTCACTGTCATACTATCCTGTGTGAAAAATATGTAAGAAAAGTGCTCCTTGTACACATTAGGAAAGGAAAAATAACAGAGTCTGAACCATGCAACCAGTGCATTTCTTCCAAGGAACACCAGTCCTGTGAATTTGGACTTTTGGGCTTCTTAAACTCCCTTTTGACTTCTGGTCTGGGATAACTCGATACCTATGAAAATGAATTAGCACAAAGGCCATTCTGATGTAATCACCAGAATGTCTTCAGCACTGTTTTTCTGAATGATTTGAAATTAGATCACTGTCTTGATCTTCAGTTCCCACCTTTAATATAAGCTTAGCTTTTCCATATCTCACCAAAGTGTCAGGAAGATTTAAGTGTTATAATACATTGATAATAGATTATCTTATTAAAGTGAGCATGTCTGATGCCTTTTACAGTCTTCTAGTAGAGGCATAATTTCATGAGGAAGCCTGAGGATATTTTGGCCACCCTGTATTTGGTGTCTGAGGACAGAAGCTCTCTAGCTGTGGTCCTGTCGCCATCACAGGAGACAAATGAAGAGGTTCATTGTAGGAATGGTCATGATGGTGAGAGAAGGACGCGCCTTCACTGTGAGAAGTGACTGTTTCTGCACAGCAGCACAAACCCATGCATCTCTGTCTTCAGGGAGGGAGTTTTGCCCAAGTCCGCTGTAAACAGCCATTTCACAATGATGTTGTGAGGGCTGATGTGCACAGATTGCTCTGAAGATAGAAATGTTATTGACAAGTGCTGTTATTACTAATGAGTAATAGCTTAAAAACTACACATTATTTATTACAAAATCTTTCTTAAGAATATTTCATAAGTAATCAGAATGGGTCAAAGGCACAAATATGTCTTTCAACTAAGCAGCACAAAGAGGAATTTAACTTGAGTAGATATATATGAGTATGTATATATATATACATACATGCATGTATATGCCAGATCAAACACATCCTTAAAATATTCACAAAGAATGTTATTGCTTTTATTTGACTCAATAACTGTTATACAGATGTAAATATTATTGCATTTCTATGTGCTTATTGTATGTTGAAAATTTGTTGTTACACAATTTTCATACTTCACTGGGATTTGCATGTGTAGCAATGAATAAGAATGCTTGCTGATTTAGGGATTGATAATTGGATATTCAACCATTTTGTCTTTTCATCACCAGTTCCATTGAACATCTGCCAAAATGCTTTCTTTGTAAACACTATTCAGGGTCTCTGTCATGGAATCAACCTATTTCCTAGTATTAATCTCAAGCACAGGTCACAAAGCAGTAGGGTCACACACTGTGGCAGGAGCAGAATATTTATGTATCAAAAATACAGTCATGCATAGTGAAATTCATCAAAAGATGAATTTTTATAAATAATATTATATAGATAATTTTTCTTGGCACATGACACTATTTGAGAATTGTTCCACTACTGTAATATTACAAACACTTGGCACAATTTAAGGTTGCCATAGGCTTTAGGACAGCCTCAGTAATATGTCTTAGGGAGCAAGCATTCCATTTAACTTACTTTCTTTTTATTGCACATTTTTAACCCAACACAGGCTGTTCAGTTTTAAGGGCACTTATTTGAAGAGATATCTCTATATATATTCATATATCTGTGTCATTACCACTATCATTCTGAAAGTGGTGTTAATCCCTATCAAGTAACATCCTGTACAAGTGGCTTTGTACAACTTCTGCAACTCCTTTGTTTCTCTTCAACTTGACTATTCAAGAGAATAGTGACACAAAGTAGGCAAATGAGGATTGTCATACGTGTAATGCAAGAAATACTTAGGGATTTGTAAGACTTAAGATGCTATCCACTAGTAGGAATCACATTTTTAAGTCGTCCAAAGTGTATCTAGTTTGTTTCGTTTATTATACAGCTGAATACTTAGCCTGTGGACAGATGTTCAATTTGCAGACAGCTGTGTTAGTTTAAGATGTTACTATCCCCAGCTGTTTGCAGCCAGCATATTACTAAAGGCCCCTGTCCATATAGCTCTGCATGGCTTAGGTTTCTGAGGCGAGCTAGGGCAAGGTCATTTGGGCTAGTTCATCTGCAGTAGCCATTGCTGTCGAGATGTGCCATGAACTATTACTCCTACGGTGTCTTCACTGTCGTGGCTGTAGCAGAGTAGTGGCTTCACCCTGGTGAACCCCAAGCATTCTGGGAGTGTCTTTGCTTGGCAGATCAAATCCTCCACAGAAAGGCATCTGTCCCCAGTCTCCTACACATAATCAGTTATAGGTAGATTGTGAATAATCATCTCCTTTTGTGGATCTTCAGTAAGGATGAGATCTTTGTTATATAGTGAACAATTCAGGTACCTAAACAAAGTTATATCTAATATATACCTATAAATATCTATTGCCATTTCAACTTCCTAGGCTCTTGCAGTGTGGACATCTTTGATATCTTATGGTTAAGCTGATAGTAGTCACCTATTTTTAGTAATCAGACTTTTCCCTTCTGTATTGAATAGCTCTCACTGACAGAAGGTAGTTTTTTTGGAGGGCTACTAAAAATTTTATACAGCACAGTCTGAATCCAGTGAGATACAAATTCAGGGACTACTGGTGTTTAATAATTTGAAATTCTGAATTCTTTGTGAGGAAGATTCTTAAGAGAGAGTAAAAAAGAATGTCTCTATATACATAATAAAATATTTCCTTAGTCAAAACCTTTCCTAGGGGAAGTAAAAACTCCCTCAGTCTTTTTTGGTTAGAGTCCTGAAGATCTGTTTCTCATAATATATTTAGTAGATTTAGGAGCAGCTACAAAATGTCATTATTAATGCTTGTATCATTCTAATTTTACAGACAAAAAGAAAAAAAATCTCAAAACATGAATTTTTTTCTCAATGTCTCCTACATGACTGAGAAAGTTATGTGCCTGATAGCAATGTAAAACAGAAGTGTATAATCACAACAGAAGAATCTTGAGATTGTCATATAAAAGCAAACGGCCCCTAAGTTACTGGTCTACCCTTCTCATTTGTGAGATGGGTCAGTTCTTTTGTGCAAAACTCTTTGCTTCTTGACACTGTGCTTGTCATCTTTACTCTCTAGTTTAGATGTGTAATGATGCAATCCTTTAGTTGCACTGGAGTGTGCATCTAAAAGCTGATGAAAGAAGAGGTGTAGATTTTATAAATTTGTTGTCCATTGTTCTCTCTATTTCACTACTTTAATATAATTCAGAAAACTGAGGTATAGTCTTCACCATTTCAAGCAAACGACTGAATTTTAAGTAAGTGATTCCACATGCTAGTTGAGAAAGACTTTATATTAACCTTTTGCTGGACTAAACCTACAAATCATGTTTGTAAGACCTTTTCTTTCTGTTTTTGACCTATCACTTTAAAGTCAATGTATCTATTTTAGCTGCAATAAAACAAATTGTCCCACAGTCTGATGAAGACTACTTACTTTCAGTGCCAGAAAAGGGCATATGTCACAAGAAACAGTCTGCACACGTACTTCACTGTTGCTTATTTGACAGATGACCCTGATGTGAATCTCCACTGGGGGCTGAGGCTGCTTATGTCCATGTTTGGTTCAGGTTGTCTTGTTACTATTTTCTTCAACTAGGGCAAAGATACAAAGTTCCTCTAATTTTTGTCTCAAGGCTTATCAGCATCATCTAGAAAGAACAATTTAGTTTTTCGAGGGAGAAATCTGAGGCCAGAACTCTCACTTACTGCACACTCATTTTCAATGTTTTACAAACACCCAACTTCCAGATATCTCAGCTGTACTAAAATAGAATGACACTCATGAGGTACAAAGAGACTGAGGACACTGCTGTATATGCCCATATCTGGCTATCTCTCTAAAATACCAGCAAGAAAAAAGATTGTATTAATATGTATATAATCTGTGGGTCCCACTTGTTTCTCACTTCAACACATAATCATGAAATAATATTATAATAAATGATAGTTATGTAATCCACTACAGAGAAGTGAGCCAGGTCTTCAAGATACATGTTCCAGTGTCCCTCCTGCTTTAGGCATCACGGGACTTTGAGGGACTGAATAATTAAGTTCAACAGAACCATGGAGGAGCAGGACTGTGCTGCTTTGGGGTCACAGATTATGGACCAAGAAGAATATAACTGAGTTTTCGATACAAAGCAATTGCAAATACTTCATATAAAAAGTTCTATGTGTTCTCCTTCCTTTTTCCTATCTCTCTCTGCTCCCTGCCTACAGACTCTCAACACTTAAGAGTAAGTAAAAAAATACTTTTGAGTATTTATATGCAAATATATGACTTAAATTTAACTCAATAACTAACACATTCCTATTTTGAGGGCATGTGCAATGCAAATAATACAGAAATATAGCTCTTAATTCATTGTTTCATGTCAAAAATCTTTTATAATTTGTATGCCAATTGCACCTATAAACTGAAGAGATTCGTATATGTGTGTCACCTATAAACAGGGCAACCAGATTAGTGATGCTGTTTTTTCCCATCATAGTGAGTTCCAGTCTTTTGGAGGAAAAATATTCTTTTCAATATGCTGAGATGGTTTAAAAAAACTTTCCCAGAAGCTTGAGTTACACGGTATTTTTTGTAATTTTTAAGTAAACCCACATTTTCCACAATAATTTAGGATCCTTTTTCTATGATACTGTATATGTGGAGTTTCATACTGTGATGATAACATTAAAGACACATTCAGTGGCTGCTTAAAACTTTACCTATACAGCAGATGAAAACAACACATTTCACACTGTTGAAAGGGAGTTACAGAGAATCAGAGTGGGCTTCTCAGAGGGCCACTGACTGGAATAAAATACCTTTTTAAGAATTGCCTTTAAAGCAAGAATATGTGGCCCTTTCTTAATGCTTTGTATATTGTTGCTAAATTTTTATTATAGAGGTAGAAACTCACATAGTTTTCTTTGTTTATTAGTATTTACTCTGTTTCTATTTTATTGCATACTTGTGTCATGATTCAGTCCCTAGAAATAGCCATATTCTCTGGGCTTCTAATGCTCTAACATCTTGGCTCTCACAGCAAACAAACTTATTTAGCACCAAGCTGCCCTACCTACAAAAATAATTTCTGAAGGTTTTGTGAGTTGGAGCTGCATTAATCTGAATGATATGCTCTCCTCAGCCTGTTTAGCATTATACCTCATTCAATAGACAGTTTAATGGATGATCCACAGCAGTACATTACAGTTTTGAGCTCTGGGAATTACTCTGCACAGCCCAAGATTTGGGACTGGATTTGGTGGCTGAAATCCAAAAGCTTTTTCCTTTTTTTAAGTACCAAACATTGCCTCTTGCCAAGTGGGATCATTTTCCCATCTGTTGAAGGGTTTTCTGCCCTTAGTAACAATATTCAGTTTCTCTGGCTCCTTTATGCTCACACTAGTATAAAATAGAAGTAACAGAATTTAGCAGTAATGTGAGTAAGCAATGAAGGTCAAAGGCATCATGGAATCAGACTATAGGTGTGAAGGACCAAAAGAAGGCCTGTCTGCATCTGGAGCAGCTTAATATAACATCCATTGTCTCAATCTCCTTTTAATAAGTGATGTCCTGTTTAAAAATGGTTGAGAGTTCTTTTCCTGTGATGCTTTCTAGACTAACACACCAGCTGTCTTCGGAAGGTTGGGAGAGAAGCAGGCTATGATGGAAGGCTTTGAAAGCAGTATTTATATCATATCCCTAAGGACTCCTGAGTGTAAGCCCCTAGTTTTCAGTGTGGAGTGTGCCAGGGACACATTAATAGTGTCCGAAGACACTGCTGCAGCTTGGTAAGTCCTGCCCTTCCCAGAGCAACAATGTGAGCGAAAGGAGAACTGGCTGTGCATGGGACAGGCTGGTGACAGCTGAGCTCGGCCAGGCCTCTGGCTGCCCAGAGGTGGATCGGCTCAAGACACCAGGCACATCAAGCTGACCTGTCAGGATTTGTTGAGCTGCTGAACTAAGTACTGAACTTAGCACAACTCAGTCCTGAGAAGACTATTTGATCTTGCATCCCTGGAGTTTATATCTCCCCAGTGGTAGAATATGCATAGAAAAGGGCTAATGTGTATAAATATGGACATACAAAATAGAATATATATATTAGTAGATGAAATGTACAGGCTCCAAAGAAATTACTTCAGTAGTTACTACCCAATAACTGGAAAATGTATTTAAAAAAATCATTTTGTGTGTCTATTTTTGTCACAACACATTTCAGAACAGCTGTCATAACACTTGGAATTTACTTCCAAAAATATATTCCAAAAAATCCCCTTTATCTGGCAGCAAAAAACTTAAAGCAGACACTACATTGTGCAGAGTCATATTCCAAATGCATACAATAAAAAAAGCTTCTGGTTATTACTGGGTTAATCAGCACTCTTCTGGAAAGTACCAAAAATTGCATGTAACTGCTTCAAAAATCACAGGGATATTTTGAACATTTCCACTGGGTCAAAGCAAAAATAACTATACATCCTTTCTAGGTGATTATATTCAGGAGACTGGTCTTGCTAAAGTGACTTAACACATCCATTATTGCAATTATAATTTAGTGATAATTACTCTGCAAAATTCCAGTGTTCTATTACCACAAGTGAGGGCCTATGGAGAAAACCAGAATCCAGCAGCTCCAGAGCCTTGGAACGAATGCCTGTAATTTATAATTTCCAGACTTGTTACATTTAGTTTGTGAGAAGCTATACATGCATTGTGTAGGTTAAGAGCCCTCTCTTTGCTGATTTAAACAAAGTATTGTCATTGACATATCAGATCCAATATATCTAATTAACATGGAAAATATGTTTGACCTACACTGGTACTGGTAGATGACTTCCTTACACAACTTATAAGCTGTATACACACTTGTAGGCATGAAGCCAAAACTTAAAAGGAATTTGTATTTTATGAAAGTCTATTTAAGGTTCTCTTCAAATAGAACAAATCAAAACAAAAAACCAGAAAACAAACGAACCCCTCACACAATGCACGTCTTCAGAATCATATCAACTTTCTGTAATCAGTATGTGACCAAATCCATTTTTGCAAACAGCATTCCTTCATAAACCATGATGACTGAACTTAAAGATAAGACCTAAATTTCTGTTTAGAAAATTGCACAACAGTGTAAAAGGCAAATGTGCCCTAATTTCCCAATAGTACATTATTCTCTGTTTTCTAGTTCTCAAATGTGTCCCCATATAGGAAGGAGGGAGGCAAATATTAGCCACCTAGAAAACAAAGGAAATAACAACTGATGGAGAAAGGAAGTGGAGAAGAACTGAGGCTCTTATGAGTCAATGTAAGGGTTGAAGCTGCTTGATGTTAGTGGAAAACTCTCAGTAAAATTCAAAGGGTTGTCAATTCAGGACAATATCTTCTACTTTACTCCACAGTGCTTTATTTTATTTCAGTTCAGTTTATTGGAGGAAAATAAATAAATTAGCAGCAGGCTGTATACAACCCAACCCCAGCCAAATGGTGGACCAGGTCCTTGGCATTGCTCTCTGGTTGGCATGGGGAGATTTGAAAAGCTGAGAGAAAATTCTGGACGGTACCAATGGACTAAGAGGCACAGTTAAGCAATATTTTTTCCCCTGCATTCAGCTGTTGACATACTGCTTTGAAGATGTAGCCATCAGTGCTCCAGAGACCATGATCTATGCAGGAGTTCAGACAGAACTGTAGCCTGTTTTAGGACTAAGAAGGCACAACCATGAGGTAACAAAACCTTCCTTCTTTACACGTTTTGGTCTCTGAATATGGTCATCAAGTCAGGAGAAGCATTTGTCCATTAGGAGGAGTAAAGACATGAATACTGTAGGGATATGGTACTTCTCTAAGATATCTTTTTGGCTGTGACATCAACCAGATTTTGAACCAAGGAAAGAGGCAAAATAGACCATGTAAATATCTGTAATTGCTTTCATGAGGAAACAAATCAGCCAAAAAGACCTGATTTTTCACTTTCTTTGTTTTTCCAAGAGGAGCTAGGACTTAGCTGAATCGCTTCATTTTTCATCATGTGGCTCTAGGAAGGAGATCTGGGGAGGAGACACGCTTGTCAGCCTACCTCATGTAGTCTGTGGCCCGGTTTTGCCTATACTTGAAATGACAAAGATTGGAAGTTACAGCTACTTCCCAGCTCTTGCAGGCACAGCTGCTTGTTGTTAGCAAGGCAAGAACAACACAGAAGGAAGAGGAAGGACTCTTCCTATCATGACAGGTGGGGTAGAGTTATACCGTGACATTAAAAGAGGAGGAGAGTTGAAAGAGAAACAAAAGAGCTACTGCCTTTAGTGATAGTCACACAAAATCTGACTCTTTTCATCATGCCCTCATCTTCACTTCATGGGAGGATCTCTTTTGCTATCTTTATAAACTTTGGCCACCCCATGTGTGATGTTATGTTAAAAGTCAGACTTGTCTGCACTGATAGAGAGATCTAAGACAGCTCTGCAATAGGCCTTGATTTCCAAAAAAATATTGAGCTACAACGCTTAAAGGTCCTTCGGGTTATCCAAAAATAACTAATAATTTTTTTTCAAATGTTGATGTGCCTTTGTTCAATGACAGATTTCTGGAAGCAAATGCTACAGAGTAAACTAATGAGCCATTTCTTGCAACACTTTCAGTTTGGGTTCAAACCGGAAAGCACAGATCCAAGTTCTACTGTCTTGGGGATATTTTTCAATGTGAGGTTTGGATCCAGCCCACTGTAAAGAACCACTATACATGCAAAATTCTGAGATTGCTGTAGGTTTGGACTCTATCCACTGTTAGAGTTCAGAAGGTTTTGTCTGGGTATTTTGATGTGGGCCTATCTCCATTTTAGTTTTGGAAACAAAAGCCTCAAATACACATAGGAACAAAAATCCCCTTGCAAATATGCAACTTGCCTATCATATGCAGAAACAATTTCAGGACTCTCAGTCCTCCAGGTAGTTACTCATGCACTGACACCCATTGTTTCCAGTGGACTCCATGTGTAAATAATTATGCACCTGGGACCAACCATTTGCAGGATCAGGCTGTTGTAAAATAATATGCTGATGAAAACTTAAAAGGTAGCTGTAACACTTGATTGGATTGGTGTAGACTGTTAGCAAAGAGGCTGTCTGGATGCAGGCTATTGTCAGTCTCATTTTAAGAGGCAATTTTTAAACAATTACATTTCTTTGCCCTTGGTTTCCAGGGCATCTCCTGCTACCCCTTCTAGGAGGAGACAGCTTGCAAATACATGTTAACAAATTCAAATGCTACAAATGAATTTTACAGTCCTCCGTGCTGGTTATTCTCACCTCATGAATCCAGAAGTGTCTATGAATTTGAAGGGTTGTTTTGGGGGGGATGATCTCATCTCTCAGCTTTACATATTCTCTAGTTTCGTTTTCCCCTGCAACTCATTCCATGCACTCAACTAGCAAGCTAGACTTTCCAGAAAACTTTTTGTCCAGGGATAGTAGTTATTTTTTGGGTTTTTAATATTTTATGTACTTTTTATGTTCTCAAAAGCAAAGTTTTAGTATTCCACAGATCAAATAATTCCCAGACTTTCAAAAATGATACAATGGAAGCTTCAGCTTCACAAGCACAGCTGTAAATGAGGCTTTAATTGCCAGCTTAGAAAAAGGGCCGAAAATGTCTAGCCAGTGAAAATGCCATAAATTTTTAGAGGTCAGATCAATAGCGAGCATGTCTGTGTTCCACAGGGTATAGCATATAAGGCTAGGAAACATTCCCATGAAGCATACTGTATGCGATTTGTGACCAAATATTTCCATTTTATTTCAGAGATAGTGAAAAGTAAACAATACTCTTACTTTTGTTATTAAATCCTTTCTGTCTGAGTATTTTACCATCTTTAGACTGATTTTTTTGTATATTTTTTCCCAAAAATGAAAGAGAAATTTTTTTAAATGGTGTGAGTTCTTTCAAACATTTTCTTTTTCTCTGTGAAGCTCAAGAAAACTTGGCAGATTTCAGAAACAACTTCTGGAAGCTCACAACAATTGATGGACCAATTATAAAAGACCATAATGAGAGTTGCAAAAAAAATCTCCTCAAAACTTCCCTATAGCCCAAATTTCATATTCCTGTTCCAAAGAAGGAATGTCAGAGAGATTCTCAACAAGAGTTCATCAGGCCTTATTTCACAGGAACAAAACAACATTTTTCCTCCCAAGAGCTTTTCTTGGAAAGAAACACAGTATTTTGTTAGTTTGAAAAAAAACCCAGAAGTGGGTCATAGGAAAACAGAAAAAAAACATGGAAAATTACATCCCCAAATGGTTAAAGATTTACAAGTCTATAAGCAGCTGGCAAGAGGGTCAGATACTGGGTTATGTTAATGCAGTTTCAATAATAGGTGATATTATTAGCTCAGCTTGTAGCTGGTATTCTTATGGGATGTCAAATATGAGATGTTACGGAAATATTTCATTATATAATAAATGAGCTTCTCTGAACTAAATCTCTCAACCTTTTGCAGCTGACTCATCAGTTGTTTCTGAAACATTGTGTCTTTGACGTTGCTACAGTGACTGCCAAGAGCTGGATCAACCAGTGCCAGCTGTTACGGTATTTGTGATACAAATGTATTCCCAAAGGGCATTTACTTTATTTTAACTTTCACTATACCCCAGTTATGCACTCCTTCAGGTTGACTGTTTTGTGCACTCGGGGGCAATGCAGTTCAGGAGGGTTTTGAAAAGAAGTGTCTCAAAAGTCAAGATAAAGAATTACATTAAGAAAACATTAGCTGGAAATTTTGTTGTGGCTTGTTACCTACATTTAATAACGATCCAATAAAAAAAAAAGTCAAAGCCCCCCCAAACCAACCCCAACCACCACCGTAACAATAGTTTGGTTTAATTATAACAGAGCAAAAATGCACAAACTATTTTAATGATGTTTTACAAACAATAGAGCATATGATAACATTCTGTATACTATTATTTTACGAAAAGCCTGTTTGATAGTTTTCTCACTCAGTTTAGAACAGTTTGGAAAGGGATAGAAGAAACAGAGATCACAAGACCTATAGTACTTCTAGCATCCTATTAAAAACTGTCAACATATAATTGGAATTATCTTAGAGGCCAACAACTCAGAGGCACGCAATTTTAATGACTGCCAGACAAAAAAGGCAGAATAAATGACACAACATTTTGACCGTGCTGAATCAGCGAAAGAAGTAACACTTCATTTTACAATAAGTCTGTGGGATTCACTGTCAGAGAATGCCAGAACTTTACAAAGGTTAAAAAAGAGAGTAGTTCATTCAGGAAAGAAAAGTCCAGCAAGGGCTAAGAAACATGAAAGTAAAAACTCTACCTCAAGAACTCTTTAAAGACATCATCTAAGGAGAACGTGGTGTGAGAAATATCCCTATCATGCTTCTCCTGTTCTTATACAGGAACGGGGGGGAAGGGGGAGTGCTCATCTTCCCATAACTACTGATGCAAGGTGGTGTATAACACTTCCTAAGAGCCAAAGAAGCTCAATAGCTCATGATTGTGTTAGCAGAAAGAGAAGAGAGAGGGAAATCGTTACATGTTGGCACTGTGGCTCAGTAATAAGGTCCCTAATGTGTTTCTTGCTTGTTCTTCCATCCCATTTTCCTAGATTAGATATACCAAGGTCTCTTGGCTTTCGATGCAGTTATTCTTTCTATGATGCCAGTCCAAACACTCTAGTGACAGTAAATATTTCATTTACCTCCTTTCAGTTTGTACCTGTACCATCTTATTACTGAGGCTTACTTCTGTTGATATTTTATTGCTAGCTGAGCTTCTGCTGCAGGAGATATACACAGACCACATCAAAGAAGAACAAAATGTTACTTACAAGTGGGAACTACTACTTCTCTAACATCTGTTGTTCTTCAAAGCATGCTATGCATTTTTTACTCTACCTATATGTGATCAGAAGTTGATTTTTCCTTAAAATTCCTGCATCTCAGAAATGCTAGCAAGGTGTAAACTAAATCCTACAAAAGGAAAATAAGAGGAGGTTGACAGATGGATCTGCACTGGCATTTTTCAGAGACTGCAATGTGCTGTGTAGCTCTCAACTAGGGTACCTTGCTTCATTTTTTCCCCATTCCTTACACATTCTCTTTGCCTGGCTCCCATGCCCACACAGGCCCTGTGTACATACTCAAATAAAATCAAGGGCACAGCATTGAAGAACAACTGCTATTTTCTTTTACTGTCTGATTACAGTTTAGCTACTACTGTATACTGTTTTCTTCCAGTCCTGAACAAATAGATCCAATCAACAATATTCATTGTACACGTTGCCTAGTTGGCCATGTCTTTCGTGAAAATAAATGACCCTGTATTTCTGAGAGATGTTATTTTCCCTAATAACTATCTCATTTGTCTGTTAGCTAGGGAATTGGAATTGACATGATTTATTTCCCTGGAAATAAGTAATGGCTGATAAACAAAGATTTGAGGATATTATTTAAAATTTCCAATCCACTTTCGCTTCAGTCCTTTCCAAATCTTGCTGGCTATTACAATCTTGGTGTTTAAATGTGTTTTATATAGTCTCCTCACACTTCCAAGTAGTTCTGTTGCATTTTTGTGACTGAGTGTTGCCATTCATTGTTTGAAGTAGGTAACAAGAACTGTGCATTCCTTCAAAAAGAGGAGCATCCCCAAAGGCTTACTTCAAGTTCTGTTTTGAATTTAAAGTCAAAGTTTAAAATCTGATTATTGCATCTTCTTTTTAAATGTGCTTTTAAGTCTGTTCGCATGTGGGGAATGTTTTCGGTTAGAAAAACATAGTTAATATATTTATTCCTATAAACTGAATATGTGACACGTGGTACAAGAAACCTTCATATGTATGAAAGCTATCCATATGAATTCTATTGCTCCTGGTCCTTATGTGAGTCTGCTGCTGATGTGGCTAAATACAATTTGGCCTATCACTTAGCAATAGACAAGGATTTATGAATACATATCCCTTCCTGTAGGCTCATAGAACACCCTTCTTTTAACCACTGATGTTCACTTAAGAAACATGCTTTACTTATTTTTGGTGGTGAGGGGTGTTTTCTCTGGGTCCTTAATGTCAGTTCATTAAAAAGTCTGTTACTGTACATGGTATGGGCCAAATTCTTTCCTCATTTTAGAAATTGCAAACTTCATTTAATTCCTTGGGGTATATGGAGCTGCTTCAAATTTATGGCAGTAAAAGGAAGATGAGAATTCTGCCTTTGATGCTCACCTGTTCTGCATGAACTCCCTTATCTCGCAGAAAAAGTCTTAAATGAACATTCAGGTAACTGAATGCTATTGACCCCTGTTAAGAAAGATTATTATTGTTGTTGTGGTTGCCATTGTTATATTCTTTATTATTCCTTATTATTATTTGAGTAAATAGAGTTAAACTGAGGAGACCATGGTCATGTGCCCTTTTGGGCCACTGACTTCAGAAAACCTGGTAAGTGGATTAAGATAGAGTAAGCAAGGGGAGTGCTAGGATTAGTGCTAGGGAGAAGTCAAGGTCAGGTCTGTTTTCATGAGTTCATCTTGGTTTCCTCAGCCATCCTCACTGTGGGTGGTAACTGTGAGTTCCCCAGTGTTTAAAGTTGAAGTCATCTTTAGACAGGTGGACTTACTTTGAGTCCTGCCAATATCATATTTATTTTCCTTGAATTCCACCATAGTCCAAATCATCCTGTTGTTGCTTTACGAAGATAGATACCAGAAACCTGCCTTTCCAGTATCTTTTTTTGAGATTTCCTACATTTAAAAGGTGTTGCATATTGACTCACGGATGATTTATTAAAAAAACACGAAACCCAAATAAACAAATAAACAAACAAACCCAAACACAAAAAACCCCCAGCAAACCCAAAGATTTTGACTTGTCTAAGTAGGGTAGTGCTTGTGGAGAATCAAATCTCTCAAACAAGATGATCAGTCACTATCTAGATAGTGACTGTAGTATGCATTTCAAGGTGCATTACAATAGCATCTTTAGCTGAATTAGGTGAGACTTCTCAACCCAAAATGTGAAGAATGTGGTTCTACATGACCACTTAAGCCCGTCCATGATTCATTGGTTCTGATAAACTACCTGCAAAACCTCTCCCAATTGCTTTAACTATATGCAGAAGACCATCCCACATGACCATTTCTTCAGCTGCAATTTCTACCATGTCTTCAGCCTGTCCATGGTCTCCCATTAGCCTGTTCATACCTCTGCAGGGGAAGCCCTGGCCCAAGCAATTACTGAGTGCACTGGGGGAGCAGGCACAAACTTCATACCCAGCTGTACCGCATCTATAACTACAGGGCAAACTTGAATTCAATCCTTGTGTCACATTTGTAACTTGAATTTCAAAGCCCTTGCCACATTAGAAAGTGCTTATTACAAGATCTCTGGTAGTTTCTTAGGGCTGCATTACGGCTTCTCTGATAGGGTTTGTGTAGACAAAAGAAATGCTGAGCAGCTCTGCAAGGGACTGTTTTGATACAGATGGGAATTTTAGCTGTCTTTGTATTAAAATTTGGAGATGTCTCCTACACATTCTTCTCACTGCCTAGGAGTTAGGCAAAGAGAAAGGCAGCTAAGCTTTAGAGCAGAATAAAGACAATTAAAAAAAAAAGGCAGAGATTAGAAAATAACAGAAACACCATTTGAGAGAAAATGAAAACAGTTGCTTCATGACTTGAAGGCATTTCAGCTTCTCAACTGGTTGCATGCGTAGACAGCTTTGACACAAATATTTGCATGCTTAGATTTATAACAAAATGTTACCCACAAGGGTGACATGCATTATTGTAGACTCGGGGACTGAAGTAACCAAGCCAAAATAGCAGAAAAATAAGGCATTCTGGGAGCATATGAGGAGCACATGTGCACAGCTGGGTTTGCCCTCTTTCACATGTATACACAAACACACTCACATGTAATTCAAGTGTATGTGTCCTGGCATCTTTCCCAAGCACCTCACACCTTAAATGATATATACACATATATGTACGGATGGATATAGATATAAGTACTTATGCATTGACTGTACATGCACTTCCCCTTGTTCTATGTCTAGCACTGGTATACTTCTCAAAATGTATCCCTCTTGGACCTGTAACACTTACAGTGTGTCAGGGACAGCAGTGGCCACCAGTATTCAGCCACAGCTGCATGTAATTCTTCTTCACCAAACAGTACCCAAGGGAGAGCAATGCTGCCACAAGTTTTTGTCTTCAAGTATGAAAAAACCCCCTACTTTTTTGGGGGGTGGGGTTAGCCATCAGCTGGGAAATTTGGAACAGCATGTATAATTTAATGAAATTTAAAATAATTTAAACCCCCAAAACATGCAGGATGGAAAGTGTCTTTATATTTTGGATGTGTACATGATATATGGCTTCCAACATATAAGTGACTGTGTGTCTGCAGGGTGAGGACTACTTGGAAAAGCTGGCACAGGATTGGAGGTGGGCCAGGCACCCGGTGCCCCTGCCATAGCATGAGGGAGTGTTTGTGTCTGGGAGCTTGGCACGCCCCACGGAGAGGGCTGCACAACTCCAGGTTCAGCTTCCCCAACCACTGAGCTTTCTAAATCTTGAGTTTTGTTTCAGGGCTGCCTCCTGTAATGATGGGGAGACTATCTGCTGTGGCTTATGAATGTTTTTGTATGACACAAAAAAGGATTGGTAATTCTATAGATTGTTTCTGTTTCTCTTTTTGTTCTAGTCTTTTGGCTTCTTCTCTTGTTTGGTTGGTTTTTTTGTTTGGTTGTTTTGTTTTGGTTTTGGTTTATTTTATGTCTATCTCTCCTTTTTTCCCTTCATGCCTTTTCACTTTTTTTCCTTTACCTTGCTACTATAAGGGTTGAAATGAGTGAGACTCCTAATACTTAAATGCCAAATTTGAGGTCACTTAGTAAAATATTTACTGAGCCTCAGAGTCTGGTCTATTTTAAAATTTCTCTATCATGACAAGAACTTAAAGCACAGATGTCACTATGCCATTTATTAAACTTGTTCTTGCAAAATTTAAGATCAATATAAAGATAAGCCATCTACAGCCTTCATTTGACCAGCAATTTAATTAATGAAAAATTACCTAAAAAGAAAGTTGGGTTGATTTAATCTTACATTGCTTAAATCATCTGCCATGTCCATGTTTACTCCAAGCTTGTCCCCATAGCCTCCTTTTACAGCTAACACAGTGAAATGCACACATTCTTCCTGAAATTTTTTTGACTGATTTTAGACTAAGAAATTGCACCTTAGAAGATCTGGACTATTGCATAACTTGCTCCAGGATGACTCTTTCTCCCAAGTATTATAGCTGCACCAATGAGAAATTGAAGGACATCAGTAGTTTGAAATCCATCAGTAGTTAAAAATAAGTTGTAAAATAGAATTCAAAGATCTGGATTGATCTGATTGCCCTTTTGTAGTTTGATTATTTAACACTTGCTGACAATAAATTCTAAACTGCCTTTTTGAGGTCCAACATCAGCTACAGAAAAAAATTCATCTTTCTCCTAAGTATTTTATGCAGTAAAGAAATATATTTTGATCCATTATGCTCACTGAAAAAGCCCCCAACCTATCAAGCATCAGTTTCCTGTTATACAGATTCACTTGCTTCTTAAAAATCTTGGTTGAATAAATGTTTATACTCATTTATTTTGTATTTGTAGATGTTTTTCTAGCTAACTCTTAACTCTTCTTAGTAGAACAAACTCCTGAAATCTCTCACTGAAAACAAGGTAGATTAGATAAAGAGGTGTAATTATCAGCAGGACCAGCAGTTTGACTGACCATTCATTTTCTGTTTTGCTGGACGTTCTTGTTGTTCTTTTCCTAAAATTTTTCTTGAATGAGGTTTTCATACAGAAAAAATCCATACCTTTTTTGTCAAGTTTATGAAGCCACCTCTGAAGGAAGACATGGAAATCAACCAAATAACTCACCAAAGAAAAAAAAGATTTAAACTCAAATGCTCCAACATACACATATGCGTAAGGAAACCTCTGTTCTTGACTGGAACTCAGAACAGTTCCTTTTGGTTCTTATGATAGTTTAAAACTGTTAATATTTCTTTCAAGCTTCAAAAAATGCTGTCTTTTCCCAAGTGTGTCTTTTCTATAGCCCTGTATTTGGCCACACCAGATTTGTGGTACCTCCTCTTTGACAGTGTCAGTCAAGCTGTAACAATGAAATAAGAATATGCTGTCACATGGTGACACTCACTGGGGGACGACCAAACCACTGCCACAGACAGCTCAGGTGACGATCATGGCTGTGGAGTAGGATGCAGGCAAGTAGAGCATCTGGCTCACTGTCTCTGAGATGGAAATTTAACTTCCTTCAGCACCACCCCTGTGTTAGATGTTAAAGATGCCCTGATTATTAGAGCTGGTTGAAAATTTTGCAGCGGAACACTTCTCTGTTGGAAAATGCTGATTTTACAGAATTGAAACATTTCACAGGAACATGTTGATTCCATTGAAAGTTTCAATGGAAAGCAGGCAGGCAGGCTGTCCAGGAAGCCTGTGCTCCTGGTCCTGTGCCAACCTGGGCTCCCCTGGCTCCCCAATCCCCAGACAGCTGCTCCTCCAGCTTCCTGACACCCTGACCAGGCCTCTACCTTGGGAGTGGGGTGGTTCAGGGGGGAGGGAAATATGAAGGGGGGGGCAGTCTCCCTTGCCATAGTACATCTTTGAAAGTTTTCTTTCCTTTACTAAAGTATGAGTTCTTCAGGAAAATTCACAATCAATTCTTTCCACAGAAGAGAAAATCTCTTTTCTACGCTGATCTACCAGCAGGGTGATACTGACAGCACTTGCCTTCTCTTTGCTTGCACTTCACATATTTATAAATATATAACCCTTCCTCCTAGGAATATAAGTCTTCATTATATTCACACTGAAATAATGATGCAGTTGTCAGTGCCTAAAGCATTTATTCCCTATGATAAGCACCAAAAAAAGGGCATGTTCACTGTGCAGACTGTGATCATGATGAAATCAATTCACATTTTTATCTCTGGAATATATATTCAGGGTTGTCCCAGAAGAAATATACCAAACAAAAGGATATCTGTCTGTCTGTCTCTCTCTCTATATATATACATTTCTTTTATTTATTTATTATGTATTTATTTTCAAATTTGCTCAGGTGAGGATAACTAACCTCATTTTTTCTCACCCAGTCTAGGAAAAAATATTTAGGGAAAAAGAAAAAAAAAGTTAATTAGAAACGTCTCTTAAACATTGTAACATACACCATAGGGATTTCTAAGCCCAGCTGAAGAAAATATTTATATGTTTTGGCTAATATGTTTGCTGACTTGAGCTTAGTAATTATAGTCATAACTTGAGCTTAGAATTCTGTTTTGGGGCATGTATGATATGACAGACACCTATAGAAATCAATTGTCTCATCACTGTTCATAGATATCTTAGACTGTGTCTTCATGTGGGTTCTACTGGCATGTGTAAGCTAATTGTCTCATTAACTTTATACAGTCAGTAAAATTAATAACATGTAACTAATAATTTCTAAAGTATTTCGGGTGATTTGACTTAAACAAACAAAAATGTCCCAATGTTTGTTCTGCATTTTACCACCTGTGGAGGAATATACAAGCTATGAGCGTTTATGTGTGCATGCTTACAAGTTTTGACTTGCACTGAGGTGTGACACTGCTGGTCATTTCTGTGCTATTTCCTCAAATTTGGTAGGTGGCACACTTACAGTACATCCAATCAGTGAATCAATAAATAGTGAAGCCTGCATATTAAAAAAAGTTTAACAAATAAGTGCTCATAATGAAAGTCAGTGTTGTAGGCTTTTTCTCCTTGGTTTCACTGGCAGTCGTGCTTTTGATCTGGGAACTGTTAGGAGCCATTGCACCACAGATGAAAGGAGTTAGAAAATTCCATATCATAATGCAGTTAGATCAGTAATTCATGGAGCAGGTAATTCACAATGACTTGCCAGTCCTTTGATTGCACACGGTTTATGACTATTAGCAGTTTCCCCTTTCAAATTTGTATGCTTCCATACTTCCTTTCTGACCTCTTTTTCATCATTTATAGTCCAATTTGGTAGTGAAAAACCATAACTGGTGCTCAAGTGCATGGCTGTCATTCAAACCTCAATGCGTTAGTGAGCAGTTTGACATTTGTTACTATGAAAAAAAAACATTAAGCAGGTGTATAGAACACTAACCAGGTCCCTCAAACAATGCTTTATGGGATTCACAACTTGCCTCTAGGCTATAAACCTGATTCAGCCTGTGTTTTCAAGGTAGATTTAATCTCGATATTTACACTCCAAATTTATCTTGCATTAGAACATAATTGCAATATAAATGGATGCAAACACATTTCAAATGGAAGATCATGGGAAGAGAAGTTTTACTGTAGGAGCTTTGGAATGATATGTCATCTTTGAGGTTTAACAATTATCTGTCCTCAGTTTGTAAAATCAAGTGCTGCATCCTCAGCTTCAGAAAACTGGTTTACTCAGAGGGGTCCTGGCTCTAGCAATTTCTTGCTACTCTTCTAAGGGAGTAAGGTCCAAATTAAAAGAAACACAAAAAATGCTGTTTAATCACTTTTAACATAGTCATCTGCTGTACAGGTGTGCACATATCACATTTTATTTCAGTTATACTTACCAGGTTTCTGGGAACTGATGTTGCGGCTTTACAAAGGTAGGGAGATTTCTATAAGTTGGATGAATAACATCAGGTAAATGTGTTAAAATAAGTTACTGGTTTGTTTCTAAAGGACTAATATAATGTTGAAGTTGTTGAAAAAGGGCCCCTAAAAAGAACATTGCAAACATTTGAGTGCTCAAGTAGGAATAAGAACTGTGAATATGAGAACTAAACAGTTCTGTGAGGTGCTCAATTAAAATAATATTTATATATATGTAAGCAAAAAAACTGTGCATAAAGTCCTCCCATGATATCCCTCCCAGCTTCCAGTAGGTAGTGGGTTAGGGACTTCCTTTTCGCCAGAGGGCATCCGGATCACCGTGCTTAATAGCCATTGATAGACATATCCTTCGTGAATTAGTCTAATCTCCTTTTGAACCCTGGTATACTTTTGGCTTCTGCAGCATCCTGTGGTAATGAGTTCCATGATTTAATTGTACATTGTAATGAAAAGTGCTTCCTTTTGTTTGCCTGAAAATTGCTGCTCAAAATTGTTAGTGGGGGGACTCCATCTGCTCGCTTTTGTTTAGAAGACAGAGCTGGTTAGTCTGTTCATAGTCTTACCCAGGATTTTGTTTCTTATGATGGCAAAATCCATAGCCAGTAAGAGGTAGAGAATGATGTTTTGAGATTGCTTCAGTACTGATGGATTTAATGTATGAATAGCCGAATATACAAGTAATTCAATTGTAGATACTTAATTTTGATATTATGCCTGGGGTTGGTATGACATTTGTGAATAAGAAAGCAGGAGTAACATAGGAAGGCTATGGTAAATGTTTTCAACACATGTGCAAACACGTGTACGTATATTATCAGACTCCTTCTAAAGTGTTGTGTGCTCATGCCCTTTGTGCAGCATTTTTTGTGGAGATGGAGAGAGACTTTGTGGGCAAAATGTGGCAAGTACATGAAAAGTGTGGAAAAGACCACACAGAGAAAATTGTCTGGAAAGTGAGCACTGGCATCAGCTTGTGAGCAATAACAGCAAGAAGAAAGTGGACTTTTGCCTCCTTCCCACCTTCTCTTTGCTTGGACAGGGTGACTAGGTGGTGTCCATGCCCTTCATGAAATGGCTGACACAAGGAAAATCCCACATAAGTAACTGAAAATGTGAGACAACTTACATATTTTGCTGCTTCTGTGATGATATGAATTTAGTTTTGCCCTTTTTGTTTCTTGGAAAAGATGAGAAAAGTTTTGTTCAAGTTTTTTTGGGAAAAAAGGTGTGTTGTTTTAGGATCACAGCATATTTTTTAGGTCCAAGTGAAGACTTCCTTGGGTTTACAGTTTTCTTCCTCTATTAATACAAAAAATTTAACAGGAAGGAAAAAAATATACAACCAAATATATTGAATTTAAAATTCAAAGAAATTGAATCTGTAAAATATTTATATATTTTTCTAGAGTAAGTTTAAAAGGAAGCATGAGACCTTTCTTAAATAGGGCAGTTAGACAGCTCTTTCGATAAATTATATAGAGTAATTTTTTCCCTAATATACCTTTTTTTTGAAATGTAAATGATTTAATCAGAATAATTTATCCTAAAGAATTTTCTCCTTCCCCATTCAGCTATTTCCCCCTCCCACTGTTATAATCCTTTCTGCATTTTGTTCTTTCTTTTTTCTCTAAGTACCACTAATTTTTGCTCATAGACCTGCAGAAAATTCAGCCTTGACTCTTAGTCCGCCCATGTCAAAGCCTTGTTGAACAAGCTGGATGTAGCTCGCTAGGTATGGAACAAAACAAGCCCCAGATTTTTTCTAACTTAAGAGGAAAATAAACCCCACATTTGTTTTATTCCTTTTTTTCATCTTCTTACCTGATTTCCTGTTTAGGAGGGCATAACCACAGTGACTGTTATTGCTAGAAGACCTTCAATTTATCTGCTCTTCAAAGCAAAAAATATTTGTTTTGTTAATATTTATACATTTCCTAGCATAGCAAGACCCTAGTCCTTATTAATGTTTGAGGCAATTCTGCAGCAGAGTCAGACGATGAATAATTTTAGAGATACCTTGGTGCTTTAGGCTTCACTCTACATTAAACCAGTTTTGGGGGGCTGAGGGTGGTGGGTCAGAACTGGAACAGCTGAGTAATGAGCTGCACAGAGAGCTCATTAGCCCTCTACTTTGGGCTGCTTTTCTGTCCAAATTAACTCAGCAAAATATCTGATAAATTTCAGCTATCTGAAGGGCCACAGCATAGTTAAAATTTGACTCTGGGTAAGAAAGAGGACATAAACGAGTGACATTCTATTTAATCTACTTACTATTTATATTATTCTCCTGGATATTTTCTGGATCGTCTTCTAACAGAAAGGAAAGATGGGGTTTTCAATGAATTATACTAAATTAAAATCAAATTTTTATAGTCTCACTGACAGGAAAAGAAGCAAATAACAAAATAAGAACTTCTATATTCTTCTTCTCCCTTCTAGCTGATTCTCCAGCTATGAATGGTCTTGCAAATTTGAGGATAAACATACTGACAAAAGTCTTTGAATCTGAATCTACAATTTTAGATGTGAGACAGAGCAGACTTTTGTCAAAATGAAATAAAAATTGAGAGCTGATGCTATTAGGAATTTAACTTATAAAGCTGTTTCTTTTAAGACTTCAACTTAAAAATGTTTCAGCGCAATGTTTCAGCAAAAGAGTTGATTTGAGCTTTTAGTATGAAGACTAGCAAGACTGACTTGTAAAATGAGAACTGAAACAAAAGGTAAGCAGTGTCTTTTTTTCTAGGTACAGGAAACTTTTACTTTTACAAAACAACTGTATACTCTTGGAAAAAAAATGCCCTGTACCTTAGGAAGTTTAAAGAACAACATTTCATAAACCTACATTTATTTCATTTTTTTTGGTTTGTTTTTGTTTTTAAGGGTAAAGAAACCCATAAGGACTAGTCTTCTGTTCAGAATATTTGGCTGTTCCTTGCAGGTGTTTGGATTTTAAAACGTTCGGGCAGAACACCAATAATTTGGTTTACAGATTACAGTGTTGTCCAGTTTCCTGCACATTATTGCAATGTGGAACAATGACATTACAACAACCTATGTCTGCTATGAACCTTTTCTGGTTTGTTTTGGGTTTTTTGTTGTGTGTGTTTTTTTTTTTTGTCTTTTTAGACTGTGTGTCTCTTCAGAAAACATTTAAGTGTGTCTTGGCCAGTTACCTTAGCTGTTTACCCAAGTAGCTACAGGACATCTGTTTCAAGATTGGTTACAGGCACATCACATTTCACCTTCCTGAAGGGGAAAAGGACAGGAAACTTAATTTTGAAGTTCAGCATTGCCAAAGCTTTCTGATTTCCATAAAGATGCCAGACAGTGACATCACATCTACCGCATGTCCCTTTGTTTTATGGCTAGAACTTCATTGCATGGTGCAAAAGTTGCAGGAGAACAATTGATCTTGACTTTCACCAGAGTTGTACTAAGCAAAAGTAACAAATGGTGTCATTGCTCAAGCCTGTGAAACAATATTTGTAGTCATGGTTGTAGCTGGAGCCAAAGACAGAGGCACTGAACCAGAACCTACGTAGAACCCAAATCTTGCCAAGATCACATGTTATTTTATTTATTTGTTTTAACTTGACTAAGTAGGTTTTTGATCATTTAACCATGGCCCCTGTTCATAACAGTCCTGTGGGTTTGCATGAAAACAACTCTTCAGTGTTTTTAAATACGATTTCAATTAAATATTATTATTCAGAACAAATGTTTTCACCTACCACATCATGTAACTGCAATCTGTGCTTTTGCTTTCAAGTCTGTTATAGTGAACACAGGTTAAATGACCACATAAAATAATTTACAGTGGCCTTGTGTAAAAACAAATGCATTCAAAATTAAGACTGAAAAACCCTAATCTCTAGTGTGCTTAACCAAAACAGCATTCTGTTGGCCAAATCCTAAAATACTGGCTTTTGGACCACAACTGTAACAAGCTTCCTTAGAATTGAATGCAGTCCACTTGCTGCAGGGATGCCTTCTCAACTGAATGGTGCATGTTGGAAGTGATTATTAGTGGTTTTAATTATATCATGGCAAGTACTGTAGCAAGTAGATACATTTTTCTTTTTCAGTTTCACTTCTCAGCCACTCAGTCTGCATAAAGATGTGGTTGTGTTCTGCTCAACACCTGACACACGCTTCTCAGAAATGGCTCCATTTCAAATGTAAGTGAAGTGATCCTTGCACAGAGGGCCTAATGTACGAAATTACTGAACCCTCATGTTTTTGACAGAATTCAAGGTGAGTTGTTGCTTAAAAACCCTTTCTGGACATTTCTGTCTTATAGTGGTGGTTTTTTAGGGTAAAAAAAGGACTACATGGTACAAATATGTTATCACATTTTTATTCTTAATGCTAAATCACAATGAAACTCCTAATGAAAAAAATAACTTGTAAAATAAAGCTTTTGCTAAGCACTGTAAGTTTTCCCAGCTTTACAAGAAAAGCTGCCTTGAAACATCTTTTTAATAACTTTAGGAAATATTATGTTATAAATGTTACAAACATATTAAAAGGCACACTAAATGTTATGTCAAAGTTAAGGGTCTGACTTTTTTATCCTTAAAACTACAGACATTTGAACCAACCTGCGTTCATAAAAGAAACGTCGATAGACCCTTAACTCTTGTGAATCCAGTGATTAATGGCATAAAAGAAGAACACATTCTGAAACACATTACAATAAAGCCACATACAACATAGTTTATAGATTTATAAGTTTTAGATTAAGTTGTGATAGTTTTCTGTGTTTATCAACAGCATTAAAAAAAACAAACACAACAAACCAGTAAGCAAACCTGGAATACCACAAACCAATCAATAAAGTTTAAAAGCTCCAGTGAATCTAACCTATAACAGGTCCTTGTTTGGAGAACATGCCCAAGAAACACATGTGCCTTTAAGAGGTCTTGAAAGAATTTACACCCATGGACCATTACCATTTCCAAACACCCTGCAGCTTTACCAGCCCAACATGTGCTGACTGTATATCACCATGACCCTTTCACTAAAGCTCTTTTGACTGGAGTGCTTTTAATACCCACTTTCTCAGCTGAGCTCAGGAGTGATTTGTTTTACATGCCACATTAATCCTTTCCACATTTTCTGGATGAGGCAACCACAATTCCACTTGTGAGGTGTTTCTAAAACATAGTTATAGGAATAAAGCAGCAGGGTCCCAGATTTGACAACTTCCCTTCGGGCAGCTGACAAAGTGGGCTATCGTGGCTGGTGTTGGAGCTTGCAGTTGTGCCCGGCAGTGAGGGTGGCCTGCTCTCCGTGGTTAGTTAGAGGCCCAATTATTGTTGGCAATTCAGCCACAATTAAAACCCTGTAGGGATCTTCGTAGATTTAATGTCCAATGAATGCTGATGCAGATTAATAAAATCCAGCTCGTCTTTTATAAGCTTAAGATGAAATGCAACAGAGAGAAACAGAACTGAAGGTATAAATCGCAGCTCCGTAAACCCCAAGAAGTTTATGCCTCACACCTACATGATTGGAGGAAAAGAGCTTTTTATAAATGGGCAATTAGTGTTCAGTGTACTGGGTTTTATTACGTGGTAATTTTACAGTTTTCACTTTAAAGACACCCAAAAAGAGAAAAATCAAAGGCCAAATGAATTTCTGTTGTATGCATTTATGAGCTTTCTGCATTTATAATGTTAGCTCAATGTTCCTAATGTAGGGTTTTGAAAATTTAGTGTTGTCAACAAGGCTAACAGAGTGGACCAACCAATTACAAAACTGTTTTTACATGTCAGCGCTGTGCACATTTTATTAACAAGTTAGTATTATACTCCATTTTTTATGTGTTAAATCAAAATGTACATGTAACTGGATGACAAAAATTATGTTTCTATGCAATTTAATTTATTGGTCTTCCCCCATAAATTTTACTTGCAAGTTCAATGGTCTGAGCTGAACTATAAATTAGAGTGAGGTGAGTCTTATATATAACTTGATTTACTCTGGTAATTTCTGAATGAAGTATCTGAATCCACATGCCTGTCTACAATTGTCTTTACAGCAAGCTATGGCAACAGAATAAAAAAAGCAGTAGCCAATCTAGAGTTTTCTGTTAAAGGCTTTTATGCTTATACACCAGGCTGTTTCACAAAGCTTCAAACAACAAAAGTAGCTTCACGAGCCATTCATGCCATGTGGTAGGTGTCACCAGATGGTGCCATTTCAGTCTTCCAGACTGTTCTTTCCACTTTTCTTTTATTTAAGCATGCAAATAGATATTCGTTCCTGGGATAATATACTAATTTTTTTAATTTGTGTGTCTGTATATACAGTTGTGTGTGAAGGGAGCTGCGTTATCAGAAGGTGAGATTGCTATTTGCTTTGATCTTGTATTAAAATCTGTTCTTCAGGTGGAATTGTTGCTTGTAATCCCAATTTTAGTGATGAGCTGAGACTCTTGAAAAAGGGAATTACTTGCATGCTGTTTGATTTTCTCTGTTCCAGTACTTATTTATATGTGTAAGTAAACCAAGTTATACTTAGAATATAACCAGAGGCCACATATCTGATGTCCCTCATCTGCCAAGACACCTGCAACTGCTCTGCAGGGGGACAACAAAGATGTGTGCACAAATTCTCCTTCTTTAATTTGCAATGAGACATTTATTGATCTGACTTTTAAGATATGCTAATTACCTGCAGCTGGGAACTGGGGACACCCAGCATTTTTACGTGTCTCAGGTTTTTGGCATGACTGCTCTCCTGAGCATCAAGTAGAACCTCTCTGCCAGTTTCACCAGCTGTACATTAAGACCTTGTTGATTACTTTTTCAGTGTTTTCTTCTTTTCTGACTGTATTAAGGTGGAGAGCTCAGTAGCACAGAAACATCAGCCCATCTTCTTCACACTTTCTTCTTGAGACTGTGTTACAGGTATAGAAGCTCTGACCCTGAACTTACTCATCCTACTTTGTCTGACTGGCTATTTCAAAAACTTCCTGAAGCACACGCGCAAGGAGAGGTACAGCTGAGCCACTGTTTGTTGCCAGTAGGACACAGAGAGCAATGTGAAGTATCCAAGAAATAAATTTTGCTGTCATTGAAGAGGTATTACATCTAGCAAAGAAGAGAGAATACACCACTTATGTATGACACTATCCACCACACTCCCCAAGCACATGGACGATGTTGCAGTATCACATGTGACCCAAGTGTGGACACTCACTTCACCAGGGCAAAGCTGTCATGTTGTATCAAAAGCCCAGGAGCACTCTGAGTCATTCTACCTTGTGTCTGAAGCTCCTCCTAATGCTCTGCATTTGAAGGAGACTGCATGGGTAGCAGCAGTCTGCACACCAAAAGGAAAAATGCCACCTTTCATGAAATAACCAGCCAGCTGGATAGTGTCAGCCATGCAGCAACCTCATTTCATAGAATCATAGAATAGTACAAAAATAGAATCATGGAATTATAACATGGTTTGAGTTGGAAGAGGACTTAAAATATCATCTAGTAAAAAGCCACCTGCTGTTGGCAGGGACACATTTCACTAGACCAGGTTGCTCAGAGCCCAGTTTAACCCAGCCTTGAACATTTCAGGGATAGGGCATCTACAGCTTCTCTGGGAAACCTGTTACAGTGCCTCACCACTCTCACAGGAAAGAATTTTTGTCTAATATCTAATCTAACCCTACTCTCTTTCAGTTTGAAGCCATTCCCACTTGTGCTGTCACTACACGCTCTTGCAAATAGTCTCTCTTCATCTTTCTTGTATGCTCCCTTTAGTTACTGGAAGGCTGCAACTAGGTTGCCCCAAAGCCTTCTCTTTTCCAGGCTGAACAAATCCAGATCTCTCAGCCTTTCTTCATAGGAGAGGTACTCCATCCCTCTAATCGTCTTGGTGGCCCTAAATTTCCTGAAGAGTAACCTCTATGGGACTCTCTAAAAACTCTATCTATCTATCTATCTAAAAAGGAGATAGTCATGCTCCTGGTCACAGGGCATTATGTGCACACTACTCAGTCTTGTTCACTTAGCTCACACAGAGCATTGCACTGATACAGCAACAGTCTGCTCTTGGAACTGGCTAGTTCAACATGAGCTTGGCTCCTTCTGTCAGAGTACAGGCATTGTCCTCAGCCCTAAAGGGCTGATGTGCACTGGTTTGACCACTCTATCTCTTCCCATATCTGTACCCTTGGCTCTTGATGAATAGTTTAATTCCTTGAATTTTCACTGACTTTATTTTTATTAGAGTCTCACTTGCATAAAAAAGAGATTTCATATATATAGAGGGGAATACCCCCCCAAACCTCCGATAAGACCAACCTGTTAAAATTATTTGTAGCCACCTATACATGGTAACACTACTTACTGTATGTCACAGAAATTAGTCACAGAAAATTGGCTGTAAATGTCATCCAGACAAAAAACTTTTCAAGATGATAGTCTAGATTGTACAAAAGAAAACTGTGATTCCTTTAGCAAGACAACTTCCTGAAGATTTGAGTGGATGTATAGTTTTTTTAATATATACCCAATAATAATATCTACTATATAAAAATATCTACATTTTAGCAAACAATTTCTTTTGTAGAGCAAACAGAAACATTCCTTCATCTGCTTTTCTTTGGAAAATATTACTTATGGGTTTGGATTGCTATTCTTTTTATTGTTTTCAGTAGCCATTTAACAAGAGCTTTCTAATTGCTTGTACCTCAGGATACAGATTTTGATTGTAAAGAAGACAACATGAAAATAACAATCACTGAGCTTTTTAAAAACTTTAAAAAGCTTTTGATCACTTTCAAGATCACATACTTGCAAAATTCTTTTATATGTCAGTTCAAAAATCAGCTCAGCTGTATTTTGTGTAGGGACATAATCTGAGCCACAAAAATTGCCTACTTCTCTTTTGCCTTTCAGCAATTTTTCAATCTTAGCTAAACCAAGTCCATAATGTACGCCTGCTGGCCAACATTCCAGGTAAATGAATAGCTTTTAAGGAAAAATTATGCTGTTTTTCAAAAGCTTGACATTTTTAAAATACAAGTCCAGAATTGAAACCTTCAATAATTTTTCCATGCCTATATGTTGCAAGCAGAAAAATGTTACACAAATGAATACATCTGGGATTATTTTTAAGCTGTTATTTCCCACTAGGGAAAATATTTAGAAATAAGGCTCAATTTTTTTTTTTTCTGTGCTGAAACTACAAAGAGGCCAGCCATCTTGATGTTTTTCCAGATTTTTTTAATGGTTTTACTGATATTGTATAGTGACTTTACTGCCCTGTTTTGTATGCCCTTATATTCACCAATAGTAAGCATTTATGTTGGGTTTATTCCAGTTTTTAAATCTGTTTTGTGGCATTTATGACCTAAAGCTAATAAGGACATTCAGTATTTTCTTGTAAAATATTGAAAATACCTTTTACCATGAAAATAAATGGGAAATGTTTTTAAAATTAAAAAAAAAAAAAGTGGCTTAGCCAAAGGCAGGAACCACCCTTATTTTAAACTCAGGCAGGCTTTGCCATAGCAGTAAAGTGGTGTTTCCTAGGCATCACGGAACTGGCAGAAACTCATCAAACTCAAAAGAAAGCCCAGCAGAGGTTTGCCAGTACCTGGGTACAAGGTACTACTGGAATAGATTAGGTGGAAAATAAATATGAGTTGGTTGAAAATGAAACTTCCCCACAGAAAAGGGTTTGGATGCCTTTTTTGACATTAAAAATCTAGAAGAATTTTTCATCAGTCAAAACTGTTTATTTTTATTCTCTTTGAAAAATAGTGTCCTGCTTCTCTGGCTTGAAATTATTTTGTATTTTTGGAAAAGAAACCAACTGAAACATAAAACTTATAAATACTCTCACAAATGAAATCTTTTAGGATGAGATAAGTATAGTGCTGCTTAGGAGAAGACTTTTAGTTAAGGAAATATCTCAGGATTTCAAGTTGGATTTTTGCATGGTCTTTTTTTTTCTTCAGAAATGTGGATATCGCTACAGAGCAGAAATCTGTTTCCTTCCTAGTATGTGTCCAGAGTTTTCATATCCCCCAAGTGTCTTTCCTGGGGCTTTTTCTGGGCATGATCATCATGCTCATTTTACAGACTGGAAGCCAAGGTGTAGAGCTGGCTTGCTAACCAGGTTGATGGCAGAATAGTTGTCCTCAAACTACATTTCTAAATGCAAATATTAGCCAATCCTGCCTGGTGATGCACAAGACCTGTCCTGCTCCCTGCTGTATAAATGCATTGCAGTCCAGTAGAGCACAAGCAGCAGCGCTTCCTCCCAGCTTATATTTTCTCTGTACAATAGAGGTTCGATTTAAATAAATGTCTTATTTACATTCACAACTGTAAAAAAATTGCCTACCAAGGCCCAGCGTGCCGCTTGGTGAAATCACGGCAACATTGAAATCATTATTCTGACAGGAACCCAGCCAGCCAGACGCCTACAGAAGCGCTTTTCCTCTCCTTCACTCTGGGAAGCACGGCCCGCAGGCCTCTCCAGAAAGCTCTCCAGCTCCATTCATTTATTTATTTGCTGCATCGCCAGGTCACTAAATTCTGGTTTCTGCGGCCCAGGGCGGGGGGAGCGAGCTGCTGGGGCGGTGGGGAGGCCCTGCCAGCAGCGGCAGGGGGGAGGCAGCTGCAGCTGGAGCTGAGCCTCTCCCCAGGGAAGGGGGGGCCATCGCCACACATCCAACACCACCAGGGCTTCCTGGCCAGCCACCTCGTCCCAGTGTTTACATGGACTTGCACGTAAAAAATGGGACAACGCCGGCCTGGCTCTGCATGGATCTGCTCCTGCTGCTTCACGTGTGATGGGTAGGATTTGGGAAGAATTTGCGTTTCTTTTAATTTTTAATTTAAAAGTGTCATGTCATTGCAAAATAGGAAAAGGAAGAAGAAAAATGTTTCTACAATGAGCATCACTCTGAAAGTCACATAATCTACAAGGCATTGCTAGCCAGTAGCTAATTATTACCCAGCTCTCCTCCCACCCCTGCTTATTAGGAAAGTTTAGATATTAGTTCCCATTTGCTGTTCAGAATAGCACAGATGGAAGGAAATGAATATGCCATTTGCTTTTTGTGACCTCAGGGGAGTGGAGCAAAATATGGATGTGAAAACTTTGCCAGAACCCTGAAAGTTATATTCTTTCATTCATTAGTTTTCCTGCTTCTCTATTCCATATGCTCTCCTTTCCTTCGGTTCCATGGAAAAGTATTGACGAGCCAGATGAGTAATACAATTATAGTTTATGTATGACCTGAATGGTGTATGTGGCTTGACTGGCCTGTTAGCCAGGGTGGCTGCTGTATGGCCAGAACAGCGCAGAATAGCACAGACTACAGGCATGAAAGTTCATAACTCTCTTATCCTCCAAAACATCTTTTGACATATTATTTGTGGATTAGTGTGTATGAACGGTTCAATACAGCAAGAAGTCACAATGAATAAACAGAGGGGACCAGATTCTTTGTAAGGATGTACACATGGTTCTCATTTTAAGGCCTGAACCAATCCACTTAAGTTAATGTAAATCCTTCTCCAGACTTCAATGGGAATCTAGCCTTTCTGGCTAGCTCTAGTAAAGGACTTAGGCACCTAAGGCAGGATGTAGGTGGAACAGCATCCAAAAGCGCTCTCCAGAAACCTGTGCTTGGCTGCTGCCTAATCCTGGAGGCGCCTAGTCTTGCAAGACATTCCCTTTTTGATTTTAAAGTTCTGTAGGTGACAACAGTCATCCAGATCATATCCAGATCAGCCTGGTCCGAGCAGCTCATCAGCCAGTTCTTTCCTCAGACTGGTCTAAAGCCAGGAACTAAGCAGAAGATGCCTAGGACTTTTGAGGGCCACATCTGGTAGGCATTTTCAAAGCATCGTAGCATACAGTGATGGATCAAATGCTCTTCATATCATTCTGCTTTAATACTGAAATGTCAAAAGGCATTTCTTCCCAACCAAATCTGAGAAGAACAGAAGAAAGACTACTTTTTTGGTTGGTTGGTTGGTTTGGTTTTTTTTGTGAAGTTAAAAAGAGTAATATGATGTAGATAGGAAATATGTCTGATTATTCACGTTACTTTTTTTTTCTCTCTGATGCGCTTAGAGGGTATTTTTAACTCAACTTTGACTGGGGTGAAAAACAGTCACCTCATCCCTAAACAGTCTCATGCATAGGAATGTTCACATTCTCTAAATCAAGTTGAACGTCAAACAATTAATATGGATAATTTTTTCTGCACCTAAGTTTGGAAACAAAACCTTCAGTCTATATTAAGATTGCAACTTACTAATAAAAAGGAACACTATTTGCAGAAGTCAGCTGCTTTTTGCACAGGTAAAACATGGTGCTTTAGAGGCACAGAGGAATGTTGTGTATTACATGAAGACTGCAAGGTGGAAGTGTTAATTCTGTGTCAGACATTTGGCAAAACAGAAATATAGCCACAGAAATAGAACATTTTCAACACATCCTGCTTTGAAAATAAAATTACTTGGCTTCTAAGTGGTATTTTTTCATTAAAATAGAGGTTTTGCTGTGGTATTTATGTGTCAGGAGGAGCCCATTAGTCTACGATGATATTCTTTTTCCATTGACATTATCTTTTAATTATATCATTCTGAGCCACATCACTAGTGGAGGATCGATTTTTACAGCCCAGTTTACATATCGCTTCAGCATCTAATTCTGAGGAGGTGTTACACACTTTGAGGTTTCTGCTTCCCTTTTTTAAAATAATTTGGAACTCATGACTGCTTAAAAAGGCATCAACAAAGGTGCCTGTCTTTCCTTTGAAGTCATTTTTTGCGGAAATCACAGTCACTGACCAAAAGGTTTCAAAAGATTAAATTGTGCTTATTTTACGACATTTTAAAACAGCAGGGTTAAATGCTGGGCCAGCTGCCAGGCAGTCAGCAGCACCCATACTTTCATGTTCAGCAGCCAGACACATCTACAGCAGTTATTTCTGAGTAGTTATTCCTGAAATATGTCACTCAGAACAGCAGAGGAGATTTAGGATTTGTGCGCTTTGATGACGGGCTAATGAAAATGTATTTTATATATATGCCACGAGTGTAATGAATTTCAGGGTTAAAAAAAAAAAAGGAATGTAGTGGGCAAATTAGGTATTTGTAATTCTCTTTGTCAACACTGGCTTCTCCCTATAGTTGGAATCAACTTGGAGATCCACAAAATCATGGCTGTCGGACACTTGTGTCCTGTAGTGCATTATCCACGTGTGGCAAAACACTTCACTGCTCACTCCTTTATATGGAGGCTGTAACAGACTGAGGGCTAGTTTAAAGTTGCAGAACTGTTTCAGAAAGGGATACATAAATCTTGACATCATCTTTGATGAGGAACCTAAGGAGAGGAAGGACACTCAGACACTGTCCATCCTGGCCAGCAGTGCTGTGGGCTTAGTGGATCTTTTTTGAAGTTCAGCTCTGTTGCAGTCAGGAAGTGATTTGCCCCATTTTATAAATTTTTATTGTGGTCTTTTCTTTCTAATCCTCATGTGATGCCTGGTTTCCCTTGGTGTGTGTTTTTTTTTATCTGCCTTTTTCCATTTTGAGGACTCACAGGCCAGACTCTCTGTGCTGGTTTCCGTCACTTTGTATTGTGCAGGTGTTGCAGGGCACTGTCTTAACTGGCCCCGGGGGATGTTCCCTGTGTAGGGAGCCATGCAGCCGGTGCAAGGTGGTATAAACAGCTCTTGTGCCAATTCTTCTTCCCATGCTGGCACAGGGAAAGACTCAGAGACCCACAGAAACAAAACAGAGTGCTCTGGGTTCTTAACGGGTACATCTCAGGGACTAAAATAGGCTGGGATTAGTTAGGGTGTACTTGAACTACTCAAGCTTATCTAAGTTCTGCTGGGGCTCAGGCTGACACAGGAGCAGCCGTAGAGCTGTGTGACCATAACCAGCTCCCCATCTCCTGCTCTGAGTGGATCTTGGCAGAATATGGACCTTTTATTCTTGTCCTGCTGGCTGGATGAAACCCCACAGTCTACAGATCAAAGGAGTTTGATGGACTGCCAAAAATAGTAACCTATACGTAAAACATGTGCTCCATTTATAGCGATCATTTGGAAAGTTTCCTGCTACTGCAGAAATTCAGATTACATTGATTTACTGTTCAGTACTGCAATATACTGAGAGGCTTTTCAATGAGTTCTATTGTATGCATTTGCAGAAAGGCTGGGGAAATTTCTTCCTTCCTTCCTTTCCCTTTGGTATATAATGCATAATCATGGAAGTACATCTTTCTGAGGTTTTGCATAGCTCTGGCGAAGTGGGTTAATATCTACTCTACACTTTGAAAGATATTGTCACCTGTGCTGATATTTTAGCCTTTGAAAATGAAGTGCTGTTTCTTTTGATGTAAAGAGCATCTCTCCGGTATTTATGGAATCATTTTATTTTACCTCTCAGTCTATAAGCTGTTAGCTACAGAATACTTCCCGCATGTTGTTTTCAGGCATTTCAGTGGCTTTTGTGTGAACAGATCAGTGATTCACATGGTAATTAAACAGGAAGGTACACATGAGTACAGCCACCTTGTGTTTCAGCACTTGTGCATATCTGTGCTGTGGGCAATACAGCCTTTCTAAGCCTCATCTAAGTTCTGTTGGACAAAAAAGCTACTTTCAGACTCCTTCCTAGAGGAGTATTAATATCACTGAACAGCCATAAAGGTGCTGCATTTATAGACAGCCTGAGCTTAGGTGGTTGTTACGGCAAGGAAGACATAATACATTGGGTTGTATGAACTGATGTGGACACTCAGAAGTAAATCAGGGAGTATAATAATGCTACATCCTCTACTGAGCCAGCCTACACAGACCTAGTCTCTGTGTTAACCAAACAGTATTTGATATCTAGCTAACAAACACAGCTGAAAAGAAAGAAGAGCATCTGAAGCTCTTATGACTCATAAAAAGGCTCATTAATCCATGTAGTCATACATGTGTTGTGAAAAGAGTAAATTTACTGAAAAGCATACTAATATAAGAAGAGAATAAAGGCTCAAGAGTGAGCAGGGACATTTAACTGCTGGCCTACAACGTTTCAGCCTGTTAGCAAACAGTGATCCTCTTTGGTGGATGATAAAGAAGACAAACTTGGCCTTCATTTCATCACTCATATTACAGAAGGATGTCATACTCTTCTCTCAAATAATTTATTTACCTAACGATATTCAGAAATGGCCTTTTTTTCCTTTCTGGTTTTATTGTTATAAAGTGTTTTCCTTCAGACCCTAGCTGCTAATAGGCACCATAAGAGTTAATTATTCTATCTCTGGATACTATTAAATTCACCCCAATTCACTCCTCTGCCTCCCGTCTGTAAACGTCCTTTGGATCAAAGCTCAATATAACTATTTTAGGCCAAGAGTTCAAAATGCTACCATTCATATTATAACTTAACAGGAAAGCATGAGTTACTTTTCCTCCTAATAATTAATACCTTTCTGAGTTATGGTGGTGGTTCTTCTGTTTGATTTTTTTTTTGTTTGTGTGTTTTTTTGTTTTATTTTGTTTATTTGTTGGTTTGTTTTTTAAACTGAAGAATTAATTTGGATTTTCCTAATCTCAAAGATTACATCAATCTGTTTTCATGCATCTGTTATGTGTCAATCATTTGAAGGAGAAAAAATAATCTAAACACACTAAGAAAAGTGTAGATAGCATTTTTGAAGGAAACAGGGGTTTAGAATGGCAGCAAGAAAAAGGAAAGCCTTTCCTCGGCTATTTTTCCTCTACTTGTGAATTAAAAAGATATTTTCCTTTCAGATTTCTGCAGAATTATTAGCAAGCATTCCCAGTATCCACTCCATTTGCGACCTGAGGGCTTTGCACGGAAGGAGCTGTTTTAATCAGCGTTCAAACGGAAACCCTCAGCCGCGGCTTTCCCTGCGTTTCTGCCTTCCCGAAACGGGCCGGCCGAGCGCCGGACTTTACCCTGCGATCGCTTCGATATCAATGTCCGCCAATCTGCTCTCCACATGGAGACTCGCGAACGCTCCCCACGTTTTCCCCGCTCCGGGATCCCGGCGCGGCGCACGGGCGGCCGCGCTCGGGCGCCCCCTGGCGGCCCCGCTCGGTGGCGGCGCGGGCCGTGTCACTGCGCCCGCAGGGCCCGGCTGCGCTGCGGGGCCGCGGGGTCGCCACTCCTGGCTGCTTTGGGAACGGCCACCTCCTGCTCCCCGGCGTTGGCCTGCTGAAACGGTGAGGGTTTGCATGATTCTGTACCGCCCCAGCCGGTTGAGGGTGACGGGAAGGAAAAAAGGAGCTCGGTACAGGAGAGTGCCCCCGCGGTCGTAGCGCAGGCACCGGTGACGGAGCCCCTTTGGAGGGCAAGGCTGAAGGAGCTCACGGGTTTAGCCTAAGTGACAGCTCCAGCAGGATAGAATTATTAATTAAGAATTTACAATCTCTCAATACCTGTAGTCAAGGTGGGGTCTCCCCTGGAATACTGAATCCACCTCTGGGGTCCCCAGCACAGGAAGGATATTGACCTGTTGTAGTGAGTCCAGAGGAGGGTCATCAAATTGATTAGGAATGGAGCACCTCTCGTATGGGGAAAGGCTGGGAGAACTCGGATTATTCAGCCTAGAGAAGAGAAGGCTCTGGGGTGTTCTAATTGCGGCCTTCCACTACCTGAAGGGAGCCTACAAAGAAGATGGAGAGGGACTTTTTCCAAGAGCATGTAGTGACAGGGCAAGGGGGTGTGGCTTTAAAGTGAAAGAGAATAGGGTTAGATTAGATATTAGAAAAAAAAAAATCTTTACTGTGAGGGTTGCGAGGCTCTGGAACAAGTTTCCCTGAAAAGTTGTAGATGCCCCATCCCCGGAAGTATTCAAGGCCAGGTTGGATGGAGCTCTGAGACAGCTGGTCTAGTGAAAGATATCCCTGTCCATGGCAAGGGGTTTGGGACTAGATGATCTTTAAGGTACTTTCCAACCCAGGCCATTCTATGATAGGTATTTTAATATTTTCATTCTAAAAAGCACGTTAAAAGCCTGGGCTATGTAATACTCCAGCCTTTGTATCATGGTTGTGAATACTTCTTCAGAAATAGGGCATTAGAGTGGAAGTGTAAGCTGAGAGATTGCAAATTCATAATTAATAATTCTATGCTGCTGACAAAGTATTTACCCATGTCAAATACCTACCTAAGTTATGTTGTTTATAAAACTGATTCAAACATCTTTGATCTCAGCTCACACAAAATTCCGTCAGATGGAAGTCAAACACTTTGTAGAAAAAACCATGCACTTTTGAGGTAGTGTTGCTCAAACTGTGTAGAGGGATTGGCATTGGCTCCGATTCAAGGACTGACACGTCCCCCTCCACCAGCCTCCCCCTCCTTCCAGTTTGACCCACAGCACCAGCCCTTTCCCTGTTCTAAAGTTGTTGCCCAGGACTTTTTATTAGCCATTTAGCCCTGCTCAGCTGTACAGCATGAAGAATGCATACTTTTCCTTCTACTTAGTGTTGGCTTTATCAGTAAAATTTATCTGGAGTTTGATGTTCAGAGGGGTGAAGGGATGATGGGAGGGGGGAATAGCCCAGTCCAGCTGTGAGTATACTGACTACTCATTTAAGCAAAGGCAAGGGAAGCAGCCTGGCTGCAAAAAGTAAAATATTACAGGCTATATCATAGGGTTTGGATGTGAACATATATACACAATGCTTCTTTCACAGGATTCCTGCTGTAAATTTTATCCTTTACTGGGTGATTCAATCCTCTGTAATGAAAAAGTTGCCCCACTCTGAACTTTCCTGATGCTATTTCTTTCCCAAGAATAGTAATAACAGAAACTAAAACAAAAGACAGAAGAAAACATACTCCAGCTTGTGTTAAAGGAATATTTCTTGGAAAATGAAAAACCATGGTACCAATGGGATCGGCCCTTCAAAGCTTCTGAAATTTTGCCACGGCCACCACATCTGCTACAGAAATTAATTTGATACGGCACTGCATTCCTTTTATGGTTAATTCACACTTATCCAGTGGGTGACCTATCCAACTTGTAGACAGGTAGGGCAGTAAGTGTGAAGTCACCTGAATCAAGAAGCAGTATGGCTATATTTGTATCATCTATATTCCCTAGTTTGGAGAGGTGCCATGTTGAAACAACAGGTATTTTTCCTCTCCATCTTGTGGGCTGCTGTAAAATAAGTTTTGCACTGTTTATGTTTTTGGAGGGCCAGGGTACCCCACTGGTAACCTTGGATAACAGAAGCCTAATTAATGTAGCCCTGGATAATATAAACATAATTAAACCACAGACACTATGCACCCATGAAAATGCCTGGTGATAATCTTTATCCCATTGCCTGTTATGCTTCCAAATTTGCTGCTTCTCTCAGAGACATTATTTATTTGCTCTCTGCAAATCTTTTTCATGAAGCATGTCTGCTTCTTTCTAGACCTTTGTTTGCAAGGTATGCAAGTATTAATGCATGTGTGCATACAAATTGCTCCCTAAATTCTTAACTAGCTTAGGACACTTCGTACTCTGATTGAATCCTGACTATGTTTGATAAGCGGACAAATTTCTAGAAACTTTCTGGTCCATGTTTTAACAATGAATATCATCATGCAGCTTGACAAACACCTACTTTTTGAAGAAAATGATTCTATCTTACATAGGAGGAGACCCCAGAGGTATCATGGCTTTTCATTTTCCAAGAAAGATTCTTTAGCACAGTCACTGTTCTGCTAGTGATACATCCCCAGGAACTCTACTAGAAACCTAGAGAATTGGAAAGTATTCAATCAACATATCAGGTTATTGCTGAAGCAAGGTCATATTCCAACAGAGAGAATATGAAAACCAATACACCAATAGACCACAGTCTTTTATTAACTACTGAGTGTTTTAAAACACAACAATGTGCAAAGTCTTTTTGCAAATTGAGTGCCAGGTTTCATTTTTGGAAGCTGAATGTTACTATTTTGATAGATATTAAAAGATTCAGTACACTAAATACAAAACTGACATGTGTGCACCAGTACAGCAAATTCTAAAAATGCATGTGATGCACAAAGAACCCAGACTATTTATTCTTCAAGTATGCTGTGTTTGGTATGTTGTGTGATAGCTGTTAGGTATGCTTAAAGAATTACTTTGTAATTGCAGTCTCACAGGATGTCCTTTTGTTTTTCTGAGGAATATTCCCCAGTGTTTCTCTTTTCATTCAGATGCCTCGAGCATGACCACAGGAAGACATTATTTCCCCCTTCGATACAGGAATATGTATCAACATAAGACCCATGCCATGCTGTTACACTAACAATTGTTCAGTAATTTATTTCCCTCTTGTTTCTCTCTTTCCAGTGGAAATACGTGATCCAAATCTGAGCGAACTGACTGCAGATGTTTTTGTTGACTTTATAGACTTTGATTATATCTTTGATACAAGAGAATCCGCCCTGCAGGACGGGAGTGTAATTCCATCAAGGACTTCTGGTGACCTCATAAACCATGAGAGCTGGCATTGACTTTAATGGGCACCACGTGGTTAAGTTCCCATGCATCATTTTGAAAATGTAAGGCTTCATTTGATATTGCAGAAGGATACCAGACCTACCATGTCAAATTGTTTCTCTTTCTTCTTAAGGAGCCACCCGCTTTATGTTACAGTCAGTCCTCCTTGGTAGCAAATGAAATATGCCATTCTGGAAAATTAGTATTTTCTCTGGCAAAATGAACTTGAAAAGTGCGTTTCATAGAAAAGCAGATATTTGGGTTATATTCTTTTAAATAAACTTTCTAAAAAGATGGCAGTAAATTCAAGGAAAGATGTGGGTTTTGCAGCACTGGCTTTGCAAATTTCAAAGTATGAGACATTTAAAAAAAATAATTTCTTAAAAAATATAGTAATAGAATTGTTATCGGTCAGTTGAAAAATTAGACCATGTTAAACATGGTTTTAGTTAAGCTAAGTTAGCTCAAACTGCTAGTGATAAATGACCTAAGTTAGAAGTTACTCGAACTAAACCAGTTTAACTGTATTCAGTGCACCCGTTCTAGGACTCTTTTATTAGGAATTTCCAGGGGTTCAATAAGGTTGACTTGATGTTTCAATTTGTGAAGTTTGTTCCATCACCTTTGTAAGGCACTTGGAGATTTTCTCCTGCCTTTTCTCAACCTACCTTTCACCTGTTGAAACCAGTATACACCCATTGTCCATACCTATAAAAAGTTGCTGGGTATCAGTCTGAAAATAAGGTCTGTCAGCACGGCTCTGATTCAGGAAAATGTGGTAATAAAGACATAACCTAAGTGTGTCAGCTTAGCTTTTTTTATCATCTATGACATCAGTATATAACAAGGAGATGCTCTAAAAATTGCTTATCATGATGATTGCATACCAGGAAAGGATCTGTCCTTCCTAATTCTGACAGTACAGATCAGTGAACTGCCTAATCTCTATTTTTATTTCAGCGTTATAAGTAATTTTATTCCTAGATTGGTCCATAAATAACAAAATCTTTGTTACATGGCTAGATAATGTTTCTGTACATTATCATGGATATGTTATTTTTTATTCAGCTTCAGGTAACAAATCACCTTGATATTAAAGGGGGGAAAAGGATACCTTTTAGACAGATTATTGAAAAACTGCTTACTCTGGCCTTTCTGCCACCTTAATGTGAAGTCCCCAGTGTGTGTTGTTCTCTGGGATAACTTCTGAACTATATTCATCACTGCTCCCTGTGCTATATTGCAGTGAGAAGTACATTTTTTCACCATGTGCATGGCTCATCCATAAGGTATAGCACTCCTTTTAGTAGTTCTATCCCATGTCCTAGAGCTAGGTGGAATAACTGCAGGTCTTAAGTTTAGTTTAAATGTCTTCTTAAAGAATGGTGAATGTGGGTGTATGGGAGAAGGCTGGTTCTTCAGTGTTGGTGTCGTGGTACAGTTATGTAGATTTTATACAACAACCTCCTTCTTAATGGCACTCAGAATTATCCCAGTTGCAATCTCATAGCTGAGATAGTTAATAAATTACAGGCATAAGAAAGGCTGCGACAGCCTTGGGGTGCAAGTTGTACTGTACTAGGTTAGATAGTTTGTACAAGAGGAGGATCCCTAAGGCTTGTTGAATAAATAGATGGATCTTCTCTCTACTCCATGAAAAATTATATATGTTTTTGGTTTGTTTGTACTACTTTCTCCACATGAAACGTGTGTTTAGTCCAACAATTCTGTGGTTTCCTCACTTTGTGATAATAATTAACACCCTTACTGAAGTCTAAGCAGTGATGACATTTGTTTAGAGGCCTGACTCTGATTTTTGTTGCTGTTTTGCCTTATGTTACTTTCAATATGCAATTGGAACCATTTTGGAAAAGGAAAAGGTTCAAAGATTGTTGGTTTTTTTGATCTTACTGACCATATATATCCTTCAACTCAACTCAGTATATCCTTCAACCTTTGTGGGTGGACAACCTCTCCAGTGCTGTGGGTCTGGGTTGACAGTAGCAAGGTGAAACTAAAGCGAGCTATGCAGGGGTCTAAAGTCTCCCCCTTTTTTTTTTCCCCTTAAAGAAACAGAAAAATAGATATAATTGATATAAAAGTAAACCAGTCAGAAAGTAACTGTTGTTTATGAGGTAAATGTGTTAGGAGAGGAAAAAAGAAAAGATATCTTAAACCTTACTTTAGAGATTCCTGAAGCTTTGGGGAAAATTTATTTTAAGAAATATGACAATGGTTCTCTACTCTCCTCAGTAATCTTGTAAAAAAAGATTAATAGCTTTGGAGTAGATATACATATTTTGAACTTCCTTTCTGGATAGAGCACAAAGAAAACCTGGCTTGTTTGTGGTTGTAGAAGAATCATAGGTGGCTTTGTATAAGAAAGGCAGGTAGCTGCCAGGGACATACAAGCCTCCTTCCCTTTCCCTGTTCTTTTTTTGGTAATAACTTTTTTCAATATGTTGTAATTTTTTTCCCCATTTTTCCTAAATAAAGTGAAATGTCAAATCAGCAGAGAATTAAAATGTATTTATAAAAAAACAACCAAAAGGGCATCTGATGTTTTACAGACATTCCAACACCTTCAGGAAATTTGAACTCACACCAAAGGGTCTGATATTCATTTGAATCTCCATCTGTGCTGAAGCACATGTGTGCACACAACACACATTGAACCACTACAGTGGAAAAAAAATCCCTGCTCTTAAATTATAGCAGCTCTCTACAATTCTTCTGTAACCACAAAGGCTTTGGTAGTTTTGAGACATTGCAGTGGCTTTGGGTGATCTGATCACAGAGCTTAGTTTTGTTAAAGAAATCCCTTTGCTGAAAGGTATGAAAAAGCTGTAGGAGAAACATGGGGAGCTGCAACCTCGCAGCATGAGGGTAGTTTGGAGTAAAGGGGAAGGGTTCAAGAAGCTGTTGTGACAGCAGACACCCTACAGCCAGAGTTAATGCTGGAAACACTGCAGTTTTAGTTCCCTCACCAGAAATCCCCATGCTCGCAGGAACGGATATAGTCATTAGTCCTCAATGGGAATATGACCTTTCCCTTTAAGTATCTGTGTGATGCTTTTGATCCTTTGACTCTCTCTAAGGGATAGATTAAATATGTGGCACAATGTCTACTCCTGAGTGAGGATTAAGCCTGGCTTTTGGAAGCAGAACTATATTGCCTAACCCATCACCATTTATCATGTTCTCTGGGGACCTGTTCTCCATTTTTCTTCCCCTCCCCCTACACTTTTAGAAAATCCTCTTCTCTGGGGTTTAATATTGATATCAGCTGCATTGGCCTTGGCTTCATTGTAGTTCCTTCTGATTTTACACTGAACCAGGTCTTATGTCTCAGATATCTTGTTAAACAAAGTGCTATTTTGAGGCTCAGTTCTCATGCACCCTGCACTTCCCTTAGCACATTTTTGTGTATGAATTTTCGTAATAAATACCTTAAAATGATTTATAGTTTTGTATCACCATGTATTTCAATGGAATTCCCTGAGGATAAACCTTGCCTTTTAATACTTGTATTCAGATTTAATGAAGCAGTGAAGCATATGATTACCTTCAGGACCTGTGTAAATCCCATTAACTTCAATTAAGCCCAAGAACATGCTTTGGTGCTTCACTAACCAGGGATGCTTAAGGCTAACATGCACATAAATGTTTTGCTGAATCAAGTCTTAGTGTTTTATCCATTTTTATTCCTGTTTCTCTTTTACTCTGTCTGATGATATAATAATTTTGGTCTTGTAGCTTCCAAGTAAGAAGCTACAGTAGGACTGAAGGTCTCATTCAGTAGAGGATAAAATTAATCCATTCTGCAGCTGTGAACCAGAGAAGTCACAGCAAGCTTCCCAGTAAAATGAAAAAGTGATGGTATGGCACTCTGGCTCATAAAAATGTAATTTAAGCATTGCCCTCTCAATAAAAATATCACATTTAGGACACAGTAATCCCCTTCTGAACCTTATCTTACTTTTCAACAGCTCTTTGGACTCTTAGAATTGATGCACTTTGAATTTCCTGTTGGTCAGGTAGCATGACTTCCTGTAGCTCCCTCCCACAACCCCAGCTTTGCGTGTCATTCTAAGCAGGCAATATCCAGGCACAGGCGGAAAGCTGACTCCTTGGTCTAAAATTCAGTACATTCAGGAGCTTTAAGGTACTTAGTTGGCAGACTTCAGAACTACTACTGCTCAGAGCTGTGGCCTTTGCACATATTGCACCAAAATGAGTGAAACTTCAAAAATGCTTTTCAATTGTTTTCTCAAGACTCCTGCCAGAATCTTTGCCTTCTTTTCATACTTTTTTCTTTTAATGAGCTCCTGATTTATGACAAGAAATCACCAGACACCTAGGTTCTCTGGGCTTATTAAAACAGACAAATTCTTTGGTGTTAGAAATTCATCATAAGAACATATATTTTTTCCATACTAGATTAAATCAATGCAGGCAAGTGCCCCAGTCCTCTCCCAGCTATGGTCTGGAGGTATTTCAGCACAAGGAAAAAATAACCCTTTCCAGTTCCTGGCTCAAAAAAGCCAGTGTTTTCACTGGAGGCAGAAGGATGATTCTTTTCTTGTCCCCACAGTATTCTGCATTTTATCTATATCAAAAGATTTGCTTCCTCTTCCATATCCTCTTCTTATATCTTCCAAATAGGAGTCTTCTTCCTAGCTTCCGTGTCTGAGTTGCACTGGTGATTTATATGCTCACTGTCTGTTTTCACAATGTCTTTCCTGGCTGTCTTGTATCTCTCCCCTGTGGAGCACTGGGCCTTAAAATCATTGCAGTAAGAACAGGCAATCAGTCTTCCTTAGATACATATTGGATTTTACTGGTGCCTGAGCCTATAGAATGTGCCAATGTCTTTTGTGGTTCTGGCAAGGAAACCTCAGGAAAGTGTGGAGTTTTGGTTTGGATAACAGAGAAGCTGTTTGGGACTTTTTTAAGCAAAGTGTTCTTTATTTATTGTTCTTTTCACAAGATAATGCTGGGAATAGATGAGGAAGTTTCAGAAGGAGTTTTGGAACTGCAGGGTGGTGGCTCTGCTCAAAATCACAGAGCCATATGTTAACTTTGGATTCTGTCTTTGGAAGCAGCCTCATTGCAAAGTGCAGCTCTGATTCATTTAGATAAAGGATTTAAGAATATAGGAATGGCCACACCATGCAGGCCAAAGGCCTCTCCAGCTGAGCAGCCTGTCTCACAATAGCCAATAGTACATGCTTAAGAAATGTGTCTGCCAAATATATACTGAAATTTTCAGTGCCAGTGCAAATTGGAGTCAGTCACGTGGCATTTAACACTGTAGTTATTAGTCCTTGATTTTTTCCCCATGAATATTTCTAACCACTTTTCACACAATATAAAATTGTAGCACCTGCAATATCCTGTAAAAAGGATTCACAGAGCTTGTGTGTACCTTGTATGAAGTGTCTTGAAAGAAGGATCTCTACTTTGGGCTCGCCAACTACTATTTTATTTGATAACCTCTAGTTCTTGAATGGGAAAAATCCATGAACTGTTACTTCTATCTGCCTTCTTCTTGCCACTTAGTATTTTATTAGACCTATATTACTATATTACTTCTCCAAGCAGAGCAATCCTGATCTGCCCAACCTTCTTCATATAGAAACTATTTTGCACCTTTCTCCTTCGATGAAATTTATCTGAAACAATTCCAATACAGACTCTTGTCTGTATCGTATCAAATGTGCACGGTCTAGCCTCAGGCTACTGTTGTTTTGGGTTTTTTTTGTGAATAAAGACTTAAATATTAACTGAAGCAAGGTTTTCCCTCTGGTTTCAGAAAAGGTGAATGCTCCAGTCACAGAACACATGGCTTCAATGGATTTTTTTTAAACAAAGGATAGCATTATTTAATATCCAAAGAAAAGATAGAAGTGTATGGGATCACCTCTGTAGCCAAAAGTGTTTGGCTTGGACTCTAGGCTGCCTGAATTACCAGTTATTTCTTTCTGTCTGAAAGAGGTGATAAGGCCTTCTTTGCTTTTCTCTTTGAAAGTTCCTTACTTCATCCCACCACAGCATGAGGGGTGAGGAGGGTAACAAGAAATATAGCATGGGACTGCTAAACAGCCAGCTCTAGCCTTAGCAATAAGTGAGACAAAATTACACAAATTTTATGTTCCGCTTGAAAAACTTGGGTTCAATTCACTTGCCTAAACATACACGGTTGGCATCATTTGAGACAAAACAGGCTACCTGGGACACCCATATGGAACTTTCCTGTTAGAGAAAACTTGTATCTTTCTGGAGTGACTAGTGTGCTGACTAGGTATCTTCAAGGCTCACAAATACCACAAAGCACATATGTTTGGCAATTTTATTGCACATCTCATTTCTTTCATTCCAGTTTTCATTGTCTGTGCCTTGCAGATTTGTTTTAATTTATAAGTGTAGTACAAGTCAGGTAAAACACACATTTTGCTACAATTCTGTTTATTTGTAAAGGATGTGCACAAAATTCCATTCCCCAAGAAAACAGTAGAAACAACCAATAACATTTTTAACTTACTTGCAATGTCTCATTTTCTTTCAGCACTCAATATTTCATATTTCTCCTGAAGTCTACACTCTTGTGAATGTTTCCTCTAAGACTCTGTCTTGTTTGTTTTGGTGATCTTAAGGCAGTCGTTCAACCCTGCATAAGATTCAAGAATTTTAGATTTTATTTTGACTAGGGTTAGACCTTCCAGTGCCCTTGGATATTGTTTTCTACCATTTCCAGGTATCTCTATGCATAAATATATCTTTCACTTAACTTGCTGAATACAGAAACATTACATAGATCAGTGATGACTGCAGCTGAACAAGACGAAAGACTAAGCAGTCCAGTAAGATATACAGACATCCTTTAGCACATATTAGTTGCCAATGAAATATGAATCTGTTTCAAGACTCACTTTTATTTTGTGGGTTAATTGTACCAGATTTAAGTTCTGTCACCAATTCTTCCTTTTCTGCTCATAGACTCCATGTAAGCAGCCATAAAATTATGTGGGTTGGAAGGAGCCTGTGGAGATTGTGTGGTCTAATCTCCTTCCAGGTGAGGCAGGCTACGCAGGACCTGGTGCAGTCACATTTGGTGCATGACCAAGGATGGGCACTTTACATACTCTCTGGCCAACTACTCTAATGTTTGTGGGTTTTGTTTTTCCTATATCTAGTCACAATTCCCTGTGTTCCAACTTGTGCTTATTCCTTCTTGTCCTCATACTCTGCCCCTCTAAAAGCCACAGTGTCCTATAAGAAGCAGAACAGGTTACCAGTCTAGGTACCTGTGATTTTTATGAGGTGATTGTTATTACTGTAGCCTTGAATGCAGATACAGGGTTTGAATGATCTTTTGTGTAATTAAAATTTCTACTTCAAATTCTAGCATTATCCTTTAAAATTAAGCTTTTGAGAGATAGTTACATCTTGCATAAAGACTTGAACTTAAGAAATACAGATTTCTTTGAATATTAATTAACTCTTGCTCCTTGGATTTGTATTCTGTGTTTGCTCACTTCCTTGGAAGTTTTTAAGGAGAACTGGTAAACAAGTTGATCAGACAGATGGATAGGCGAGCAGCACTATTACAGATGTTTTAGTTTTGGAAAACCAAATTAAAATGCTAATTTTTCATTCAAAAATATATGTCTTTAAACCCACTTCTTAATAAAAAGAAACTGATGAATTGACTTTTTTTCTAAAAAAATATCTCTTTTCAAAGTGCAAAATTGATATTAGATTTTGCAGTTTTTAAGGACATATAATAGAAAATTAGACTGTTCCAGAGAAAATTATGAATGCCTGAATGGGTTATCTCTACTGCTACTCTGTTGCGAACCCTGCAAGGTTTTGTTGTGAGACAATTACTGATCTCCAAAAGAGCAGCTGGGCATGACTTGGAAGCGAGCAGAGACTATGGTCCATTCTCAGTAGGCAGTTTTGGAAAGTAAAGAGGGTTTGGATAGATATACAGTCTATTCCATATTGTTGGCCTTAATGGGAAAGAATAGTCATTTACCTGTTAAATTTTACTTGTACAGACTTTGACATCTTTTACCAGATGGAAATAAAACAACTCAATTTATGTAATTTATTATACATGATATTATATAATTTATTCCTGGTGGTTCTATTTTAGAGAGTGTCACAATTCCCAATACAAAAGCAGTGACTCAATTTCTGATCTTGACAGTTTATCTTTATTCCTTGTTGACTGCAGGTCAGTGATGGCTGTGCTCAATTTACTTTTCTCATCTTGCCATAATTAAAAGTAGAATTTGTTTCTCAAAGGTCTTAAATCCTTCTTCTCAGCAGCTAGTAGTTGCTAATTCATCGTCTTTGCTAGAATAGGAATGAGATATAGAATTACATTTGTGGAGAGTACTGAACAGTTTGAATCCAACACCAGGAACTTGCTTCCTAAGTCTTATTCATTTGGTATCACAACGAACTCTGCATTCATTCATGCATTGAGCAGATGTGTTCTGCATCTGAATGTGTAGTCCTTGGAGATTTAGAGACTTGGGTACCTGGGTACCATCTGTACCATTTAGGGCCATTGCTCTTCTTTTTGGATCTAAATTCCAGACATTTCAGTAAGGTAAAATTATAATTACCTTTAAGTGTTTTTCTTCTGATCTGTATGAGAATAACTAGTCCCCTAAGTTAGGTGTCTAGATTCTCAGTACACAGGTTTTTCAAACCATTATGTGAAATAGTTAACTAGCTGACCAAGGAAGCACCTAAAATCAAAAGGAAAACTGAACTGCCCAGAGCAAATGAATAGGTAGTATCCATTTCTTGAAGATCAAACGATGCCTTTAAAGTATTTCCAATAACACAAGCAGATCCTACTTGAGTCTTTTGAATCACTACAGAGTAAAAATAGAAGATAACAATGTCTGCTTTTTATACATGGTTAGTACTGTATCAATAATGTCAAATGTATCAGCAAATAATGTCAAATCCCAGGGAGAAGAATTACTTCCCCAGTGTTGGCAATGTTGAAGGTGGCACGTGTTACTGTATTTTTAGGGAGACATGTCTTGCTGGTCTTGTACCAGCTGGGTTATGTCCCTCAGGAGATTTAGGCATACCTGTGTGACACAGATGTATGACAGAGTGCAAGCTAAGAGGGGCAACCAGGAGATGCAGCGGTCTGTGCCAATTTGAGCAGAAGGGAGCACAGAAGGGGACAGAAACTGTGGAGGATGGTGTACACATACTCAGCAATGGTGGTGACCTCTTATGGAGCAGAAACTAAAACATCTTCCTGTGGCATCAAGGGAGGATACAGCTCTGCAGGTCCATGGGTGAAGGAATGCCTCACTGAGGTGTCCTGGTTTGAGCTGGGATAGAGATAATGTTTTTCCTAGTGGCTTGTACAGTGCTGTGTTTTTTATTTAATATGAGAATGATGTTGATAACACACTGATGTTTCAGTTGTTGCTAAGCAGTGTTTACAGTAAGTCCAGGACTTTTCAGCTTCTCACCCCACCCCACCAGTGAGTAGGCTTGAGGGCACAGTAAACTGGGAGGGGACACAGCCGAGACAGAGGAATCCAGATAACCAAAGGTATATTCCATGCCATGTGGTGTCATGCTCAGCATATAAACTAGGGGGAAAGCTGGCTGGGCACCACTGCTCAGGAACTGGCTGGGCATCGTTGGCAGGGGTGAGCAAGTGCATCATTTGCATCATCATCGTCTTCTTCTTCTTCTTCTTCTTTTCTTCTTCACAACAGCAACAACAGCCACAACAACAATAATAACAACAGTTTATTTATTATCATCATAGTGTGGCCAGCAGGATCAGGAAAGTGATTCTTCCCCTGTACTCTGCACTGGTTAGGCTGTACCTTGAGTACTGTGGCCAGTTCTGGGCCCCTCAGTTTATGAATACATACTGAAGTGCTGGAGTGTGTCCAAAGAAAAGCAACAAGGCTAGTGAAGGGACTGGAGAAAAAGTCCTATGAGGAGCAGCTGAGGGAGCTGGGGTTGTTCAGCCTGGAGAAGAGGAGGCTCAGGGGAGACCTCATCACTCTCTACAACTACCTGAAAGGAGATTGTAGCCAGGTGGGCATCGGTCTCTTTTCCTGGCAACCAGCAGTAGGACAAGAGGGCACAGTATTAAGCTGAGCCAGGGGAGGTTTAGGTTAGACATTAGGAAGAAATTCTTTACAGAGAGAGTGATCAGACATTGGAATGGGCTGCCCAGGGAGGTGGTGGAGTCACTGTCCCTGGAGGTATTTAAGAAATGATTGGATGTGGCACTTAGTGCCATGGTCTAGTAGGCAAGGTGGTGTTAGGTCAAAGGTTGGGCTTGACGATCTCAAAGGTCTTTTCCAACTTAGCTGATTCCTTCCTTCCTTTTCTGTCCTGTTAAAGTCTTTATCTCAACCCATGAACTTTACCTTTCTTCCAGTTCTCTTCCCTTTCTGCTGTGGGGGTGGGTGAGTGAGCTGCTGTGTAGTGTTTACTTGCCTGCCTGGCATGACATGACGCTGAGGCTGGAGAAGATGGTGTCTTCAGCTGCAGGAGGTGTGCAGTGATAGAGGAGCTGTGTCACCAAGTAAAGGAGCTGCAGGAAGTCTACAGACTGCATAGCATCAGAGACAAGGAAAGGAGTTTGATGAGATCTTTTCTAAGACCTTGTAGCTGCAAGACCCTGAACTCCAGCTGTATGAAGAGAGGGGCAGGCAAAGACAGTGGTGTCAAAAACACTCACAATGGTGAAGGCTGCAAGATTCTGACTTGTGGTATCAGGCAAACAGCTCCTGCTCTGCCTGCAGTTTGGCAACTACAGATCAAGGTCAGTGTTCTGGTTGCAGATAAGGGGCTGAGAGCTATGCCTGGAGCACAGCCCAAGCTTGCTGAGCCTTAGCTCCAGCAGCACACAAGACAATCAGTACACTCAAACAGAAGAAATTCTATTTAAATATAAGAAAAAACTCACTGTGGTCAAGGTAGTCAAACACTGGAACAGTATGCCCAGAAAGTTTGTGAAATATCTATGCCTGGAGACATTTCAAACTGCAGTTGTACATGATCCTGAGCAACCTGCTCTAGTTGACTTTGCTTTGAGCATGGGTTCGTAGTAGATGATCTGAGGCCCCTTCCAACCTCAGGAATTCTGTTTCTCTTTACCGTAGTGGAAGGTTGTGAAGACATATCAAAAGAGGATAAATTAGTCAGTGAGGAGCAATAAATTATGAGCTTCTGGTACCCAGGCTAGTTCATTAAGAGGTACATATGACCTGTGTATTGCTGTGCAGGCACATTCATATGTGGAAAACATCTAGTTTTGGATCCAGATGGAGCGTAAGGAAAGTCTAGTCAGGGCAGTTCTACCCATAAACAAATGTGTGATTCAAGAAACACATTTGAATATTGCAAAAGAGAGCACTTAGGGTATTTAGTCACCACCTAAATTAGGTGTAAATCAGATTTTTTTGCGTGTTTTTTTTTAAATTTCAGTTCTTGAATTTTCTGTATATCTGTACTTTATTGCCTAAGATGTTCACCAGTTTCCGTCTTCAAGCTTAACCATGCACAACCAACATAGAAGTGAAAAAGTTCACCTCCACTTCCAAAAGAGATTTTTAGCTGTCTTTCTATACATTCCTACCTTTGAGGCCAAATAATTGCTGTTGTTTTGTACCAGCAGCCCTGCATTCTTAATTTGAATATGTATGTAAAATGGATGACCCTCACCTTCCCACAGCTGTGCAACTATTATAACTTCAAATAATGTTTTGCAGCTGGGGCACAGGGCTAAAACACTACATGTGGTTACTTACTTCTTTATATGTGGTATCCTTCATATTACAGTATGTGTCTGCTGTTCCTCAGTAGGGCAAATATTGACATACAGTATTTTGCTCCCCTTTAGCTCGCACACTTCCCTTTTAACCAGATGTAACAAACTCTTTCCTAACCTATTCTGTCTCTACTGCTATATATGTTGACACCAATGGACTTGTGAGTAAGTAGGCCTGTCAGCAGTGGATATTTTTCTCCTCCATTGTCGTTGGAATAATGACATCTCTTGCTTTATATGGTTTTGTGTCCTACAACTCAGTAATCCAATGCAGACCTCACTGTCTGTCTGCAAGACACCAGTCTGTAATTCACCTAATAAGCCTAAAAAAAGAAAATCCCTTGACTTAAGGACAAGAATGTGTCCTGTGTTCTTAGTATTCTGCAGACTAGAGAGCAAAATTGCTCTCCTCTTTAAAGTCAGAATGATTACCCATACCTGCATGGCTATATTCCTTTAAATGTAGAAAACAACATTATACATAATTATTTTACAACAACAAGATTTTATGTGCTATTTTAGATGTTTCCCTTGTTTTTCATTTTAAGAGAAGAAGAATATAAACTTCCTAGAACAAAACATGCTGAGGATGGCTTTCAGCTGCCACGTTCTTAGCTTAAGCCAAGTGCCTTGGAAGTGCAGGTATGTTTACATCTGGGTTTTATTTCTGACCCACCTTTAATAAAGATGCAACAACGATACAGCAAAACACAACACAACATGATAATATATGGCACATAATAAAGAACTGCCATAAGTACACAGGGGGCTCAATTTTGCTTTCACTTTATCTCTGCAAAAATCCATTGTTCAACACTAAACCTTTACAATTGTCAGAGTTCCTTTTGGTTCAAAAAGAGACATTTTCCAGAGTAATGAGGTCACTGGTTCCCATTTGCCATTCTACAATATTCTGTTTATTCCTAGTATTCCTGTTCTTTCAGCAATAGCTGATGCTCTCTGTAGCTGTTACTCCTGGGGGAATTGAGACTTTAAACATTCATTAAAAAGTGAATTGCTATTGTTGACAAAATACAGATGGCCAAGCATGAACTACTGACACCTATGAGAACACTTCCAGTGCAGTACATGGTGGTGTGGCCATGTGAGCACTCTGGTTGTTTTTACCAAACCAGTGTGTCCTTTTTTAACAGACTGGCCCTGCTGTGTGCTCATATTCTTTTGCCTAAATATGGCACAAGCTGCTAAAGTTATTTCTTTTAAAAATGAACTAAACTTATTTCTGCTTTTGAGAGTGAGAAAAGATGTGCTCTCTCACAGCAAAACTATTAGTGAACAATATTCTTACAAGGCTCAGCTCACAAAATAATTACCCAGAGTAAAAGCTCTGCTTCAGACTGCTGCAAACATAACACTCGATGGCTCCCAGAGGCTCTGTCTAAATGGTGGGGTGTGTGCCGTAACTATGTCCCCGATCATCTGGGGGGGACCTGGCTGGGCCGGAAACTGGGGTGCAGGGGCGGAGGGTGGAAGGGAGTTAGCGTGAAGCCAGGGTGCAGCTGGGACACACACACACACACACACACACACGGCTGTAGGAGCTGGGAAGCACGCCTGTATTCCACAGGTTAGACACAGCCATAGCTTTAAATCAGCCATATATTTAAATAGTTTCTTAAGCTGCAGCTGACAGACCTAGTCTCTGAAGACTACAGTTAGATGCTACACCAGGGTGTAGCACGCAGCATTACACTTGCATAATTATATGTACTGCACTCCAGGTTAACATGTGGAAAAAGCTGAAGGAAGGCTCTAGCATTTAACATTTTCAACTTTGGGAATAATATTTGATAAGCTAAGACTGAGACAGTAAGATGAAACTGGTTGAAGTGTTTTTGCATCTTTTTCAACACTTGTAAAGATAGATATTTTGGACAGATAGGTAGAAACTGCATTAGCTATATGAAGCTTTAGGTTACTTGGGGCTTAAGGTGTTTTGTATTTTTACATCTTCTCCTCATCACCAATACAGCTTCATTTTTTTTTCTTTCTCATCTTTATATATATGAGCAACATTTTTCTTTTTTTTCCATTCACCGTTTTGCTACTGATATATTTAAACTCTTCTTTTTTTCCTCCCATTTTTTCTTTAGAGTTTTGTGGTCCTCTTTTCTCCCTCCTACCCTTTTTTTTTTTAGTGTTTTTGTTACTTCCTAGGTGCAGAAAAGTGCAACTTGCCATTGTTTTTCTCCAAACAGTATATCCTATCTATTTTGTTTGAATGCATGTGTGGTTTTGTGTGTGCATAAGAGAGAGAAGAGGAGATACTGTGAGGCTGCCAGCAAAAATCAAAATTGGAGGAGACAGGAGAGCAGAGGGAGTAAGAGACTGTCTTATTGAACTTGGAGAGGAATGAGGCCCACCTGGGGCCGAACCAGCTATTCGGAAGATTAAGGAAATAAAATAATTATGGAAAGTTAGTGCTGGAATTGTGAATGGGCCTGAGAGACCTGGCTGAGGCTCAGGAACTGGGAGTGGTGGCTGCTTGAGCTAAATCAAATGCTCAAAAATTGAACAAATAAGGATACAATAGACATGCTGAGAAATTGTACTTATGTACTTTGACTTGACTTTTTTAGCCTTATGAACTGAAAGACAATAACTCTTTATTTTCAAAAGAATGGAATCTGAAAAATGTAAACCCAGGTCTATTTGGTGAACATTTAAAGAGTACTATGACCAAAGAGCCAGAAACAAGAATCCAGCCCATAAGAAATAGCTCCTCCAATCTCTGACCTTTCAAATTGGAGCAAGGTTCTCAGCACAAATGCAGTGAAACACAAATGGGGTCAGCACAGTTAAAACAGACATAGCTGTGAGCTTAAGGTTCCTGCTTCTTCCTAGTTTTTCATAAAGAAGACTTAAGGTAATCTCTTTCTAACTGAGTTGGTATTGTCTGCTTCTGAAATTCATTATTCCAAAGCTAATGTTAAAATTTAAAGAACAGCATAGTAGCTTGAAAATTCATTTTTCACATAATCATCCAAATGACTCTAATGTACACTACAATGAGAATTTAATGTTCTGTCCTTTACTCTGTGGTTTTTATGTTGGTATTTCTTTGAACTTTCAAAAGTTCATAGAAAAAAAACAGATTTTAAGAAATAGACGTATCTTCCAGCATGCACCTTTCTTTAAAAAATAAACCTAAACACTTCAGAAATTGTCTAATTTGGCTTCCTAATACACTTTTCTTCACATCAAATAGATTTATTTCATAGGATGTCTTTTTTTCAACCTTAAATGAGGTGTGGCTAAAAGTTTAGAATGATTTCCTCAGCTAGCATACATTGTCACAGCCATTCACTTCAACACTTTAAGTTCTACTTATATGAGCAATAGAAATAGACCAGCTTAAAAGGTGTAAAAAGTTGGAGGACAAGATGACGATGAGATGGTCATTGCAGCTTTCATTATCATCTGTCTGGATTGATATATCAATTTGAATATATAAACATGCTACTTATGCCTTGTTTTTCATTTTTCTTTATAGATCCCTTATTGGCTATTTTTAACAGAATGACTGGACTCATGGTCTGATGCTGTGTATGCAGCTCTTTTAGTCTTATGGCATATAAAAAGTTTGTAAATTCAGGGATATTTTAAGGCTGGTCTTGTATAAGAAATAATATGATAGATAGGTATGATGGAACTTTCCTATGAAAGAGAAGCAAGTTTAATGCAGTGATAAGTGTAATGGAAAAATTCTTGTATTCTAAATCTCGGTGAATAACATCAACACTTTATGACTGAGGGATTTGAGGAAGGATGGAGTAGGAATAGGATAATAGTGATCAGAGTCAGACTTTTTTCTTTTGCAAATAAAGAGGAAAAAAGCATAAAAAGAAAAGCATCTCTTTTAATCACTGTATGCTACTTTTTTTCTAATCACAACTTTCACCACTGATAGAGTACAGGAACAGGTTATTATGAGATGGCACAACTCATGCTACCAATTTTTGTAGGTCATACAGTCCTTACCAGATGACTGCAGAAAGCATAGGATTTTTAAATGCTTGGAGGGGCCCACCAGATATTAAGTTAAGAATTATTGGTTGTGCGTAGAAGTAGGCTGAAGGCATTTCCTGCTGTGAATGACACTTGGAAGTTCTCCTTTTGCAGTACTGCAGAAAACAATGGCAGAATTTATGCAGCATTCATAGACATCAGATTTCCCTAGACACTTCAGAAATGCTATCAAATTAAAAGTACTCTTCAGTAGGGCTTCATATTTTGTTTTTATTGGCTGTATAAGAATAACTAAAGTGTGAATGTAAAATGAATCTTATTTACTTGATCGTTGAAGTGTGGATATTGTGAGATACCGAAGTGAATTTTTTTTATATTTATTTTCTGTTCTGGTGGAGGTGATATAAATTTTCTAAATTATAGCTGATGGAAACACAGTCAGGAACTATGGAGACTGCCTACTCTGAGATCTCAAGGAAGTCTCCATGTTTCTCTGATCTGACTCATGATTAGTTGCTGTTAAACCTATGTGTTCACTTTCTCGATGGATTCAGTTCTATAAATCCTGCCAAACACTATGATACAATATGAAAATCCCAGGTTATATATTTGGGAAGAGCTATCTCTCTAGCCCTATATATTTGTTGATGATTCCATACCACTTCATGTGAGTCCAGATCATATGTTTACTTACTGCAGTATCTTTGATTTTGGTGTATATTGGCCCATTGCCTCTGAAAGGAGTTTGATACTAGGCTGTCCCAATTCCCTTTTCACTGGGATAGGCCTAGAGATAGGCAAGTATTTTTTCCCCACCTCCATGCAAACCTGGGCAATAGCAGGCGAGCATCACCTGGGTGCTTACTTTCCTTCTCTCTGTCAGTGGAGGCAGGATTTGGCTTATAGCAGTAAAAGGTGAGCAAAGGTTTTAGTGGAGAACCATAGCAAACAGCTGCTATAAATGAGCTGGCATGAAGGTTAGTGTGCTGACTGTTCAAGGGGGAGCAGATTAATTGCTTATTGAAAGAGGCAGGAACGTGTTTGGAATCCTGCTCCCTTTTCTCGTTTGCGTTAGGGAAAAGGCTGCCATGAGGTGCCCTTCACTTAAGGCCATGTTAGTGGGACGGGCTCAGCACTCTGAGTTATTATTCACATTTTCCTTTAAGACCAGAGAAATGGTTGCTTGAAAGCTTTTGAATGTTTGGATGTGAATGTATTTAAGACTGAAAATTGTGCTCCATTCATCTGAAAGAGTGTTGAGAAGTGCTGTTATATGTTTGATTAACTGTGCTATCCCTGAATTTAAAATAAGTGGTGAAGGCTTCTAAATTATTTCCATTATCAGCATAAGCCATGGGATGGACTAAGCTCATGAGCGAATGGATACTGCATGGTTGTCTGTCTGCAGAAAAAAGGAGTTGGAAAAAATCAGAAAGATTGGTTTAATGACATAGCAGTTGCTTGAAGAACCAACAGGAAGTCAGTCTTCTTTTTCCTTCTGTTTGAAGACTGAGGAAAGGAGGGATTGTCCTTCTTTATGTCCAAACATATTCATGTACATGAGATAAGAAATTCTACCACATAACTTTTACCTAAGTATAGCTAATGGTGAAGCTTTACCTCTCTTATTTTAATGAGAGTTGTGTACTGGATTTGGCAGAATCCCCATCTATCCCCATTAGCATACAAAGTTCCACTAAAGATAGACTCATTTTTTCACTAAGCCTAAGAAATATATGAATACTTTATTAATCTTGAAATATTCTGTATGTACAAGGAATAAAATGCTTAGCACTAAAATGCTTAGCATTTAATTCAGTTTGGGTATATTACTAATTTTTGGTGCCATCTAATTAATTTGCACAGGGAAATCAAACCCACTTTGATTGGTTTGTATCAATTTGCATCACACTAAGCAGAGGAAGAAAGTAATTGGTAACGTTAGTGCTACTTCTAAGGAGTTTTTAGAATTTAGGGATTAGCATGGATTTAGATCTGGTTACTCCTAAAGCTGGAAATAAAGGAACCTTTTTATTTCAAAGTACAGGGAGAAAAAAAATACTTCCTAAATTCTATCATAAACCTGGGGAAAAAAAACCACTTGTGATTAAGAAATGCAAATTGACACCTTGTGAAGAAGCTGTATTGATTTTGACCAAAAGGGAAAAAGCTTCTTTTATTAGATAGGTAAAAATGCAGTGTTATATTTACAGGAGAGAAGAGGAATGATTGACTGACAATAGGCAAATTTACCTTCTGTAAGTAGGATATAATACTCTTCAAGTTTTGGAGCAGCTACAGAATATTTCACTGAAAGCCATTCTAACCAGTGGCTGGAAATAGGCTGCACGGGATCCTTATCTGTCATGAATCTCAAAATGTCATCAAGCCCACTCAGTAAAATATTTGGATGTATTGGAGTTTGCCCAAGTACAAACCCCACTAGGAAAGCCAACGATTTCCACTGGTTTGGGGAGTTTTTGTATGAGGACCTTATAGAGCCTCAAATAAGACCTATTGTACTATTTGAAAGTGTAGGAGGGAATGAAGTCCGATGTTCTGGATATTTTATTTAAAGAGTTAGTGAACTGACATATGTTTATACTTACTACTGATAATATTTCTTTGGAAAACCCATCTAACTTCTTAACTGTACAAAATTGGCATCCTAAATGACCTAAATTGGATTTGAAAATGGCATTTGGATAAAAATCAAAAAATACATCCTACTGGTTATATATGATTGCTTTATTATGTTTGATAAGAATGAAAAGCCGAAGGATTTGACAGTCCCAGAGCCTGGCATGTAAAATGAAATTCTTGAATGTAAATTAGACAGATTAAACTATCCTTTAAAAGACCCTTGATGGAGAAAAGGATGTATTTAAAATCCAATAAACTTCAGACCTCCTTCAAATGGCTTAAAATGAGGTCCAGAATGCTTGCTAAGTAGGAACTCCACTGGTTTTGATTTAATATAAAATCGTGGAGTCTAATTTGAAAAAATCCTGTCACTGTATTCACCTTGCAGAAATAAATATGAAACCATGTGGAGAAGCATATTTCCACAAATGTATTCCAATTCAAGATGAACTAACTGTATGCTCTACTTCATAATCAAACAACAACAAATTTCTTGTATTTCTCTACAATTAAAGAAAATAATTTCAGCCTCTGTATGACTTCTCATAAGCAATGCACAGAAAATAATGTGCTTTTGATAGAAGTTCTAAATGGATGTCTTAGTAATTTTTTTGTAAGGTAGCGGTGTCATAAGTAGGGATGAAGTATTTTTATGTTACTAAGTTGCCTATATGATTGGCTGTGCTGGCAAAAGAGCACAAAAGAGCCTTTGTTATACTCTCCGTAGAGCTATTTATACATTGTGACTTACTGTGTCCAAGGACTGCTTCCTGCTTCCGTTAAAAAGTAGTCCCTCCAAATAAAATAAAAGCCACAAACCCTGACATTACTCAAGCCCTGTCTATTGAAACAACAACAAAAAAACTCACATGATTTTGTATTGCCTATTTAGATTTCTCTTGAGTTTACTTAAATACAGTTCCAGATGAAGCATACTGTGAAAGCAGTGCCTTCCATACCTAAAGAGGCAGACAGACATTTTATTTGGTTTGAAAATAATAATGATTCAAGCAATCAGGTGCACCTACAGGGTATAGCTGAAGCTGGAGTGGACTGCAGCAGTTCGTTGTATAGACCATAAGCTCTGTTGGCAGCAATTACTCTTTTTGTCTTGTGCTTGAACAGCCTGGGGGGAGACCTGATACATGCTTTGGTCTTTGTGAAGTACTAATACAATCAAACAATATAAACAATTTCTATGTCTTCATGTCTTTCCTCCTTGGTCCCCATGCCCACGGTCAACCACAGTTCTTTCCCCCATATCTGTATGTGCTCACTAATGAGTTTCACTTCGATTTCATGACAGTTTTAAATATAACATGCCAGGTTTCCTACAAACTCTATGTAGATCAAGGAAAGAAAACCCAAAAGAAAACCAACAAAAAAAAAACAAAAAAGAGAGAAGTAATCAGATAAGGTTTCTGTTCTTCCCATTCTGGGAGCACACAAGACTTTTTGTAGCCCTGTAGTTTTGGGCAATAACCTTACTCCAGAAAGATATGAGAAAAATTTCATCCCTTCAGACAGACTAGTGCTCAGTATAGGCATAAACAAGAATTCCTAAAAACATGAATATTAGAAAACTGCTCTCAAAATTTTCAGTATGGTGTAAAAATTTTTAGTAAGGCTGCAACTAACTTTTATTGTGGCTTTTTTATTAGGAGGGAAGAAAGTCCGCTGTCCTACAGTTCTCAATCCTCTCATCCATATAAGGAAGTTTTAACTTTAATATAAATAATGCATAACGAGGTATATTACAAAATATAGGATTTGGTACCTTAGCTATCTTTCTGAATTTTTTTTTTTCCCAGTACACTTAATATGGCCTGTGATTTTTCTGTCTATGGTCGTTCTATAGTGTGCCAGGGAGAACTCATTCACTGTTTCCTTGCCAGGAATAATCTAAGTGGGCATAAGGTGTTGGTGTGAATGGGAATGAAGTGAAAATTGGAACTATTTAACTGCATCTAAACCAGCCTTTGTATACATAATACGTCTCTGTCCCCAGAGCACCCTCAAATTTCTCATTTTAAATGTGTTAATAGCATTTCTGGACTAATTTTGGTTTAATTAGTACTATTTTGTTTTAAAAGTAAAACAAATAAGTATTTAGCAGAATCTCTGAAGGCCCTTGATACCTTTACACACATTTCTCCAAAAAAAATAGGCTCCATTTAGCCTAAACCTTCTGCTATTTGCGTTGAAATGCCACAATGATATTTAGTGAAGAAAAGGGAAAAATGCTGTTGCTTATATTTACATTATGTGTTTTTTTTAATGAGAGCTTCTAATACTGTTCCCATGCTTAAATGGCAAGGCATACTTAAATTTTCATCACAATATTTTATTCACAGATATTTTCAGGAACAGCATAACATACACATGAAGACATATTTCAAATGATCAGCAGGGTTTTTACTTACTCTGGTGAGTGTTAACCAATTAAACTAGATATACAATAACTTTTCTGGTCAGGCTGTTAGGAATAAGTCAAGGACTGCTCTATATAGATCCATTATTTTTGCACTCAAACTTCATAATTATTACGAAACAAGTTAAGTTTTAAAATTAGGTGGAAGTAGTTTTTATTCACATTTTTTTGCATAAATCCTGATGTTTTGTTTTTTTTTCCTTGTGTCAGAATGAGCTCTCAATAACGTGAGTGGAAGTTCAACTTTAGTAAGGATAGAGTAATAAAAACTGGATCCGGATCTCAGGATTTGGCACGTGGACACTAGATCTATTAAGTCATCTTGTCAATACTCCTGCCAATGCAGAATTGTTCCCTTCAGCATAATCTCCTGTGCCTTAGTCAGTCCAATTTTAAATGACTTGGGTGAAGTGGTTTCCATTACTTCACTTGGTTGAAGTATTACTTATTCCAGAGACTAAAATAATGCTTTTCAAGCTGCTTCATTCTCATGGATCACTTCCCAATCCCAAAATTTCCCCCAGACAAATGCTTATGAGTGAGGGTAAGGAAAATGTGTGTAGAATATAAAGGCCAAAAGGAAAAAGTGGCACAAAGTCCTTCCCCTCACTCCATTTTTTTTATGTCTTTCTCCTTGCTTCATATTTCTGAAGTCTGCCTCTTCACTCTTGCCAGTGAGACTTGGACCAAACTCCCTGAGAAACAGATCCACTGTGATTTTTTCCCGATTTTTCTGTATGTGAATCATTCCAAAACAGTCTGTGAGGCTCCCCCTGCCCCCCTTCTCTGCTATATCCTATTATTTCTACTTTTCTCTGTATTAAATTTATTTTTAGTAACGCTCTGACTTTAACCACTCTTTGCTGACTCTTCATTATTCATTATCTGTCACTTAACTCTGGAGGTATTATCCTGCTTAGAGTGAATTTTTCGTAGAGAATCCATAGAATATATGTTTTGCAGGTGAATATGGGTGTGTACAATAAAAATGACATATTTCAAATTATTGGGAATGCTAAACCCAATTGTAATAGTAGACAAGATTGATGACAAAACCATTGAGAAAGGGAACAAAGGTTTGTGGGCCCTGTTTTGTAATATATCACGTAATTATCTGTATAAGATAGTCAAGGCCTTAAATCACCGTGTATGCAAAATGAAGTTGAAATACTTGGTATTGTAACTGATATTACGTGCTAAGATCTTTGTTTCAGTTTTTAGGTATACGCATAGTAGATGCTGCAAGAACAAAGACTGAATTTGGCACTTTATTGAGATGTAGAAATTCAACAGCAGGAAATAATCTTCCTTGAAAGAAACCCCTATTTCCGTCCTCCTTTTTTTGTACATCCTTTAGTAGTTGATCACTTAAAACAGGTGCTGTAATTCATGATTGGACATTAAACATTTACGATGGATGGTGTCTGTGTTTAGAGACAACTTTATGTACCAGTGCTTGTAAGGCACTTCCTCTCAGGAATCAAATGGAATTAAGATCATATAGCACTCTGGCAGATTATAGATTCAAATATTACAGCTGCTTGAATTATTCATTGGAATTCATTTACTCAGTTCATTTTAATATATGTAATTATTCAGAAATGAAACTTGATTCCTACAAATATGTTCTTTCAATAGAAGTGTTCAATAAAGCAATAAAAAAAGGATGCTATCTGGGTACAAACATGCCTGAGTCTCATGTGCTATCGGTGCTGCCCAGGTTTCTGGGCTGTGACAGCTCTAGTGGGAACATTTGGAAGAAGTTGCCAGTCATTCAAAAGGTCAAGTATGCCAGGGAAAGTCTGGCTATGCCAGGAAGAAAGTCAGGGCAGGGTCCCGAGGCCATGGTAAGAAGTGGTGCCCGAGCACCAAAAAGCCTTATTGCAGCTCTGTTTGACTAATCAGGTTCTCAAACAGAAATGAACTGCTAATAACTCCCATCCATGTGAGTCTACTTCATGCAGAATGATTACTATATATTCACCTCTACTGGTTTACAAACCACTGTCTTTACTGAGGTATCCATATTTGCCTCCAAATGAATTAGTGATTTCAGCTGTGTAGAGAAGAGGATTCCCACTCAGCATAGACCACTGTACTGAGTGCAATCAGACAGATAACTAATTACATGGGTAGAGGTGTTTTAGAGATCCATCCATAATCTCTGGTGGGATGGCCTATACAACTAACTCCTGGTATGGTTGAATCCATGTGGCTGTGTGCCCCTTCTCTTTGCTCACATAAAGGCTTTATCTGCTCTGATACTTGTATAGTGGTAAAAGCTTACCTGTTTTGAGGCGTTTGTAATGTAGAGAAAAAATAAGCTCTTTTCCAAGGAAAAGACACACATGAACTTTGAAAGGCATCCTGCAGCATGTGGATTTTCTTCCATTGCCTTGTGAAGTGTTTGTGTACCTGGAATGTACCCTGCAGAGACTGAACTGTACTGAGATGCTTTGATAGCTACGCATGTTTTGGGTGCTGGGCACGGCCTCTGCTCCTTTCTTATGCCAATCTTAATAACTAATTCCTTCCATCTGGTAATAATTGCTCAGCAGCCACAAGGGAACTGCAGCACCTCCTCTGGGCACAGCAGAGGTAGCTTCTCCTGGCAGGAGTTAGGTATATTTGACTTTCCCCTTCCTGAATATGTAGGTGATCACCCTTCTTTCCTGTCCTTACTCTGAGTATGTATAAACTATACAAATGTAAAATACCTAGAATGTAGAACAAAGAAAACCTAGATTCCTATACCTTGTCTCACATATATGAATACTCATGATGAACTGTGCATCATTAGAGCTAGATGTACTTATGCTGAGCAAGAAAACCCTAGTGCCAAACATCTAAGGTTTCTTTAATAGATTTTTTTTTTTCACTTCAGTTGGATATTTGAGTCCTTTATGTTTTATTCTCAGTTCTGTGAGACTGGTAATTTAATTTTCGTGCTCCTTAGCACAGGAGACAGAACATCCATAAAAGCAACATTTTTCCAATACGTAGTATAAATGATCTGCTATTCTAAGGACAAAAAGCAATGAAAAAAAAAGGGATATCACCCAAGAAAAGATTTGAGAGCCAAATAGAACCTGAAAAGGGAGAACACAGGAAAACAAGACACAATACAGAAGGTATGTCATATAGGAAACATTACATCCTCCTTCTGGAGACAGATATCGTCAAACCTGCTACTATCAAAACAAAAGCTTCTTTGACCATAGTTGGTCATAAAGACTTTGGATCCTTTTCAGGCTAGTCCTCTGTTAAGATGACATCTGGATTATCCTTATCAAAACAGGTCTTACTGATGGTAAGTTTGATCAGAAAACTTCTATATACTGCCACCTCCTCCAACCTGCTATTCACCGGGAGTACGTGCATAGGAGGAAGGGTGAATGGGACTGTAGCAAGATCTGTCCCCATGCTGGTGTACTGTCATCAGAATATGGGTTAACTAAGCATGTTCTCAGAGAAAAACTCATACTGAAATCTTTTATAAAGTTCCAAGTAAATTAACTGTTGAGAAGACAAGCCCTGAGAGCAGGTTGTAAAATATACTCTTACTCACAAGCGAACTACCCAGGGTATTGCCGTGACCTGGGTTCATTTGATATGTTAGTTTCATACTTACCTGCTCCAGAACAAGTGAACCAAGCCAAGGCTTCAGACGTTATCACTTAGGATGTAGTTAGGTGCCTCAGCTGAAGGATCACAATCTGTAGAGCAGAGCCTTAGCTTCCCATGATCTAGCTTGCTAACAGCTGTTGACTGACAAGTTATAGCACAAACAGAGACACTGGCAGGTTTTCCCTGATAACTAAGAGAAAAGAATGCAATATGTTTTTCGTCTGATTAGGTGTATGGTGATTACTGCTTTATTTTGCTAGGTTTTGGTGCTTTATCTACTTCCTATGAGTACAAGAAAGCATAAGACAGACCCTCTTTCAAGAATATACTTTAGAAGCCTTTAAGAAAAAAAAAAACAAACAAAAAAACTAACAGCAACAACCCCCCCCAAATGTTTCCATGCTAGAATCTGAAGTGCTTCAAGATCACTATGCAGAGCTCTGGCTGGAAGCCTACTACTAAGACAGGTACTGCAAAGGACCTGAAGAATATCTTTGCTTTGTGGGTGGTAGAGTGCCTTCACAAAGTCCTGGAGTACTTTGCAACAGTCTTTGTCATGATGCACAAACTTAGGGTCCAGAGTATAGAAAAGATGGCAGAAAGTGGTAGCAAATGAATGAGCATTTTTGAACTGTGTACAAGGCTCTTGGAGCTGAAAGGTCTTAGAGTTCTCCTCATTAAAGGAAAATCATTATTTAAACAAATTTATCCTCACCTCAATGCATTCTTCAGAATCTGCAGATGTGAACTTGGAGGTCTTTTTAAACATCTTACACAAGAAGAGAGAGAATTTGAGTGACTGTCACAAGTTGTATGGGTGATGTAATGCATTTGGTTTATTTGCCTGAAATATTTTGTGTTCACCAAAGCCCAGCTATGTTGCTGATGGCCGTTGTGCTTTTGGAGTGCAATGGAGGATGCTGTGCTGTGGGCAGGCAGTTTAGAGAACAAACAGGAACTTTTGTTTCCTTTCATTTAGGGAAAAGAAAACAAGGCAGAAGGAGCAATGCTGAGCAGCTGCCTGAAAGCTGCTTTGTCTCAGCTTCATTATGACATGATCCCTGAATTGGTTTTTGATAAAGTATATAATATATCAGAAGAAATCACCAAACTATAGCTGTAGTAAGCAGTTTTATTTAGAATTTATGCTCTCTGATGAGATAGCAGTGTAAATTCTACTAAGCAGATCCTATGCTCTTTGAAACAGGGCACTGAAATCTGATATAGTACCTAATAGTAGAATTAACAGCGAATATGATAAGGCAAATGCATGGTTGTCAAACTTCGCTTACCACCTATTTCATCATATGGAGAGCAAAGAAATCATGACAGTACAACATACTGGCAGCATGAGAATCTGTCTCATTTAACATCATGCTACTGTTGTCAGTTGGGAGAGCCCTTACTCGATTTGGTGCTCTCCACTGAATACTCAGTATCATTTGAAGCTGGTGGAAATCTGAGTTCTTTGTAGCATCTGCTTTTTACATCATAGTGTTCTGCAACCTTAAAAACAGATGTCTGAAATAGTTTATTGTGCTTTTCCTCAAATATTACACAGCACTGGTATTGCAGAGCACAAAGGATTATCTCAACAGCACTGTGTAGGTCTTTAGTCTTTAGTCTTTAGTTTATGATCTCTGTGATCTATTGTATGTAAACCTTTTTATGAGACTGGGAAGGGATGTAGCCTGAGTAAAATTAAACAGTGTACTATGCAAAAAACAAAAAACCCAAACAAATAACAATGAACCAAACAAAAAATTTAAAAAATTAAGGCTCTTCTGCTCTGTAAATGGACAGATTGAAGACCCAAAATAGAAAGACTTTGGAAAATGAAACATTTTCATCAAGTAATTTCAACCCAGAGAAGTATTTTATGCTAGACAACAGAAGATGTCAGGGTTTGTGCTGGCAATAACAGGACTCATCTTCCCAAGGGATGGAGGAAGTGTTCTATGCATTCTCTCACATTTTAAAATTTCCAATGGGAAAAGCTTAACTATTTTTATCTTGTTGTCTTCCAGTTTCTGCATCACTTTCTTCTGTGAAACAAATAGAAGTTACAGTCAAGTACCAGCATGGCTACAATCCAAAGAGCATGAGATACTTCCAAGAGAAATGAGTGACGTATATAATGTTTTGTTCAGGCATCTGTACCATTGTTGATTATAATACATTCTTGTCTTCATGCCTAAAGAGTCATGCCAGCAGTAAGCCCTTATACTGAATAAAGAATCATGCTGCTTCCCTGCAAGAAAATGCTAATCCAATCTATCTAATTTACAGCTTGGTTTAATGGTCACATCACTACTAGAGATTTTCAAAGTATTGTCATAAATGGAACCAATCAGTGTGTAAGCCAGGATGTGAATGCTTCCACTTAAAGCCACTGAATGCCAGGATGTGATGGACATTGGGTCCTAAGGGCAAGATTCTCAAAGATACAAAAGATTATATCTGAAAATCCTGTTAAAGGAGCCACACAGGCTTATTTGAAAGGCACTGGAGAGCAGAAGTCCATGGACTCATTCCTTTAGTTTGCCCTTTCCCAGCACTTGGGTAGCTGGGGAGTAATGCAGCTGTTTGGGTATCTGTTCTCATCTAACGAACCTCATGTTGATACATCTTTAAATTAAGAAATGGGAATGTGCAGAATTTTCATAGCTTGCCACTTCGCTAAAAGATGGAATACATAAATTCAAGGTTTTACAGATTAAGAAAGCGTTTCACTCTGCTTTGGGAGTGCTATAAACATTGAACTATAAATAAAATATAACATTTTATCTCACAACAAGGATTTTTAAGAATACGGTCTTGGTGCTGTGCCTTATGAGGAGTTCCATCTTATTATGTGTTTTAGAAAGCAATGCTAAATTGAAGTGGCTTAGTGAGATCCAAGTACAAACAGATCCTGCATGTCTCAGCCATGTTACGATGGTGGTGTTTTGGGAAAGGCGCAGCAACTAAAGTTCGGAAGTGTAAGGATCTTCCAAGTTGAAGTTATTGGTACCTTAGCTCTTCTGAAATCCTACCCCATGTAGGCTACATTCAACAAAAGATTAGGGAACTTCTTGCGTGGAACTGAGGCACATGAAACCTAGAGATTGTCTCTTCCTTAATGCTATCTAACTCTAGAATTGCCTAAGTTCAAGTGCCCTCTCACTGTACACTTTAATTTTTCCATGTGGCTGGTATTTCTGTTGTTTGTATTGCTGCACCTGCCTGTCTCTGAGCAGATGGTTATTCATCTTCCTCCAAAGCTTCATCAGAAGTTCAAATAATACCTTCCTCTCTCATCTTGGCAGAGGTCAAGAACCATTTGGACAACATTCCCAGGCACATGGTGTGACTCTTGGAGGTGTCCTGTGCAGGGCTAAGAGTTGGACTTGAAGATTCTTGTGGGTCACTTCCAACTCACCATATTCTGTGATTCTGTGATCTCTTCTGGAAGGCTCAGCATGACAAGCCAACATATAATATAGGAGCCTATATTTTAGAGTACAGCACCATGGGGCAGCTTCCACATATTATATTCACCTCACTTCAAGGGATTTCTTGCTGCCCGCCACGTTATGGAGTCATCTGGATGGGAATACTCACCCTTGTCTTGTCGTTGTTTTCTACAGAGTGCAGTGAAAGAGCTTGTAAGCAATATTGTAAGCCTCACTAGCATAAGTCTACCATTTGTCACAATTGTCCTTGGTATATCTTCTTTTTCTACCTGAAAATTTTGCCCCGAGCAATCCAGGAATCCTGGATGTGCACTTTGCTTGTGCATATCAAATCTACCACACATGCACAAATCAGCTGTCCAGAGCAAATACAGGAAGTGCAAAGCTTCTTGGAGGCATCTGGCCCGCTCTGCATATGATATACACATTTGTTGCATGGAAAAGACAAGGCAGCACCCTTATGAACATGCAATAAATGTGAGAGCATATGCAAATAGTTTTGCCTGGGTTAAGCAATCTTATGTTCCAGGCTTGTGATCTCACATGCCCGGAGGCATGACTGCCACCAAAACTCCGGGGAGAGTGAGATGGCTCCTGTCAGTGTGTCACTTTTTGGCCAATGCTGGGTGAGCTCTTCATATGGAGTCTTTCCTGTCTCTTTGTAAAGACACAAGCTCTACACTGGATCTTGCCCTAGATGGCCACCTGCCCTTTCAGATAATTTTGTGATAAATACCTCTGAAAAGCTAGTCTCAATACCTTGACAAGCTCTGGTGAAATCCCAGACTATGTAAAGATCCAAGGAATAGTGGTTGGAGTTACAGTTCTACTGATAATGAGAGTTGCAGTCCATTGTACAGAACCTCTAGAAGATCGCACCAACATTATTTAAGTGCTTTAATAGGTTTCAAATTTTAACCATCAGGAGTTGAATGTTGTGGGCACAGTTTATGTGCATATTGCAGAACTTGTGAGTAAAACCTTGAATAGAAACTTTTTTTACCCCCTAGTTGTCTTAGAAATCATGTTTCATTAGAGCAGTGCAAAATGTTCACAATGAAACACCAGACCACACAAAAGTCACCTGGTGTGGAGTTTTGTTACAAACTAGTAACACAAACCATATTTATCAAAAGATTTGCTTAGCATTATGCAACTCCTGAATGACCTGAACTCAATTTTAAGCATATATGGTGTGTGGCTTTGGATCAGAATCATGCAAAATTCATAGCTTTGCATGGTTTTGATGTGAGGTGTGAATAAACACCAGGTGAAGTACAGCAATTCCAATTGAGTTTCAATATGATGAGGATTCAATCCTCACCCGGTGTTAATCGGTGTAGCTCCATTGAAGTCAGTGTTTTGTCCCATTGTTGAGCTACACCAATTTACTGTAGCTGAGGAGCTGATTGAAATTTTCAGTTTGCTCGAACCTGAAAGTCAAAGACTAACTCAGTGGGTGTGAAAGTATTTGGATCAAAATGAAAGAAAATGTTTGGACAAATGCTCATGGAGTAAAACTAGTTCTATGTTTTCCAGCTGTAAGGTCGCAGCCCTGAAGTATATATTCCAAATGATATAACCATAAGTTTAAATGTTTCATTACTTTCGTTGCTAACCAGTAAAATGACTTTTGCTAAATCTACTTTGTGATAAAAATTTAAAAGGAAGAAAAGGTATTTCTACTCAGGCCCTATAATAATCTCAAATAAAAAAGGTTTTGGAGATAACTAAGAAAACTCATGACCTTGAGTGCAAAGGAATGCCTAAGAAATCTATATATTGTATTTGTACCTATACATTTAATATATAAATGTAAAGGCAGCAAAGGCATGCAAGTACTACACAGGAATACAAAGATAATCCTAAAAATAACCTTTTCCAGGCCAGCCCTGGAGAAAACTGGAAAGTGACATCTTTAACTTGTGCTTTTTTTATTGTTTACTTTCCAATGATTCCATCAGTTCAGACAACTTTCCATTGTCTCCCCCTTTTCCCTGAATATACTAAATAAAGAGAAGATAGAAAGCTAGTAATGCAATGGACTGTGTCTCTGAAACACTGCTAGTGTTTTCCACAGTATCAGAAGGTGTCACTGGCTGCATCCATACTCGTAAGTCAAGACAATGTTCTTTGATCCATTATACTGTTAAATTGCTACAACTGCCCTTGCATGTTTTTAGCCACTTAGCACTGCCAAACAAATTCTGGGCACAGTCACCATTGCCAGATTGGATATTTGTGCAGTCCTATCCTTGTAGAGTAAGATAATTTAATAAAATGGTCACAGTCCAGGACATGACGGCTATCAGAATCATTCTGGCATGCTTAAATTACTAGTGTAGATATAGCCATTGTGCCTTATTCTTGGCCCACCAGCCACCTTATACATTTAATTTTTTCACCATTCTTTCAAATTCTTTTGTTTGATTTAGGCTTATTTAATTTATCTAACAACTTCTGATCACTATATGGCATAAACAGCATCAATTCAGATGTGTTGTCATATACATTCGTTAGTAAGACAAATTTTAGGATGTACTTATATCTTTTGGAATCTACCAAAAAAAAACCCCCAAACAAACAAACAAACCCTCCTCATGAGACTAGTGCTCCTTGGCTGTCATACAGACTAATTCAGGATACTAAATATAGGTGTGATTACAGTGGACTATGGAAGAAAAATGAAGATGGATTTCTAGTATGAAAAAAATCCTCTTAGCAAATGTGTTAAAACTAAGAAAGGATGATGAGGAAATGTTTTTTTCTCAGTGGAACAAATGAAAACTCTATTCGAATTGACACTGGTAAAACACACTATCAATGTTTTCTCACTTTGTCAATGTTTACATTTCTTTTACCTTTCTTAGGTAAAAAAGTGTTTAAGGTCTTATGAGCTGAACCTTTAACAACTTGTTATACCATTGCTTTTGCTTAATAACAAGAAATAAGAGGAAAAATGTATACAAGTATCAAAGCTCTTATGGGAATTGTGGAAATAAATACCAAAAACTTCCTACAACTTTTGAAATCTGAACTATGTCTTGGCTTTACAAATGACTTGTGGTGAACTACTTTTTTTTTCTAAAATAAACAACTGACAGTTGTTTCTAAAATAAACAACTGTTTTATGGCAAAAGGGGGAGGGGGGGGAGTAGGAGAGGAGCATTTCACTTTCCATGAGCATATTCCATTTGGTCACTTTTTATTGGAAAAATAATAGTAAAGTCTTTCCAGAGAATGCTTCCATTACAAAATTTAGAAGATCCTGTCACAGTCACAGCCTATGCAGTCCTTTAAACTGAGTGCAGAGTTGAGATGATGATGAGGTGGGAGAGCGGCGTGGTGCAGGATCATTTCCAGGTGTAGAACTGCTTGTATTTTGCCCCTATCTGAGAACACATTAAGAAAAAGTAACAAGCTCCTTTTCCTCCCTATTTAGTAATCCTATTCATCCCTGGCAACACTTACGCTACATGTCATGATTGTTAAACTGTAGTAGGTTAGATAAATAAGTCTGAATGTTGTAAGTTTGAGAAAGAAATCTGTTGTAAGGCTGGAAAGTCTCAAACTCATCTCTTTTTCCCAGAGTGGGTGAATGAGGGAGAGCTGTATCCTGTAGAGCGGGTGAAATTAAAGTGAGCTTAAAAGAGTGAGAAGAGTGTAGAGAGGAATTGCCCAAGACATTCTGTTAGAACAGTAACCACTAGAGAAGAGGGATGATACAGTGGTTGACGAAAGGTCCAGACTGAGAGCTAGGAGATCTATGGCAACCTGAGGTAGTTCTTGAAAGGTTGGCTGCTTGCCTGTCTGCCTGAGGTTTAAGCCCTAGACCTGTCAAATTCTGCATGCATCTCTGTGCTATTTTGTGTTGGGATGTGTAGTTCTGACTCAAAGCCAGAGGCCTGTATACTCTCCACCTGTTGAAATATTTGGGGTATTGTCAGGCATTGTAAACTTTTTCTTGGGGTGAGTTCATAGAGAGCTTCTTTTGCTGGTACTCCATACAAAAATATAATTTTAAGAGGTGTTGTGAAAAAGATCACTGACTGAAATGTTAATATCCTGCCCAAATGGATGACGCCTGCAAGGTAAAATAAATGCATTTAAAGAAATCAGCTATCTAAATCAGTCTATTTCAAAAAAAGTTTATTTCTGTCAATAAGGCAGAATCTCGTGAATATACACACTTCATAATTTGCACATAAGGTTGGCAGTTTTTCCCCACTTTTTGGCAATGATTTAGTAGCTGTAGCAAGGGCTCAGATTACTAGGACTATATTATATTACACAATATACTGCAGCATATTTACAGAAAAACCTTATTAATTTGTATTAATATGAACCCACCCACTGTAATTTACTACTTTTTTTATATATGCCACAGCAAGGAGCATGTTTCAATCCAGCATCCTGAGCAAGCTGTGAAGTGGTATGATGATGGAAGTGGGTAAGGGACCAGATGTGAGAAATCTTCCATTTATATCCAGATGAGGATATTTTCCTCCATGCTATTGGATTAGTAGTCAGGATACCTGTGTTCTGCTCCTGAGTCGGGGAGTGATTTGCTGTGTCACTAAGTCACATTTGTTGTGTCTTTCTTAGTCATTTCTGCAGCAGTCTGTGTGAAATGACAGTAAGACTTTGATGCCTTTGATATCCTTTGCTTTGAGGTTGTGTATACGTTTTGTATGAGGTGGCATTATTTGCTCTTAGAATGCATCCAGTGACTGCATGGGAGTTTGGTTGGAATCAATGAAAACTGGGAGGAAGGAGAATGAGAATTTTGTTCTTATATCTGAAAGACTGTCTGCATGGAATTTGAGACCAAATCCAAGTTAAGTTTAATAGAAAGCTGTTGTCTTTAGCTAAAACAAAGTGGTTCATTTGGAAAACATTTTGTGTTCATCTGGACAATGATTAAGAATAGGAAAGAACAGAACCTGGCCATATATTATACTCCCTGATTTTAATGAGATGATATTTATTCCATCGAAAAAGGTGTTTCTGGCTAATTATATGATTAAAAATTTGGCTTGGCATTATCTGAGCTTGTGTAGCAAACTTGACCTTGCATTTTATAGGATTTTAAATAGGATTATTATGAAGGAGAGAGCAACTAATTAAAAGATGGCAGGTTTCCAGTTTCCAGTTGATGACCTGCTGTTGCTGCTGCTTGTTGCTGTCCCCAGAGTGAGGGCAGCAATATGATCCTCTGCGCCAGGATGTACAGAATGTTCTGTGGTGTTCGTCAGGCGCTCTATGGAAATTTAGCAGGATCTTGCATCCTCAGTGCTTTTATGCACTCTAGCTGGGGAAACCTGCCAGAAAGCCAAACCAAACATTTTTATGTGTTTCCTCAGGCCCTACCTCCACATCTTGTTGAAAAATTAAAGCACACAATCACGGGTGGGTCTATTGAAGCAAACAGGCACTATTATTCCAGGTTTTCAAGCTTGTTTTTCAGTCTATGGATCTACTCAATTAAGGAAGAGCACATCTACATTCTTTTCTGAAATTTCTCATGAAAACCCCAGTCCAGGAACACTTTCCAAATAACTCTCAGTGACTGCAACAAGAAATCACAGAAGGTAGAGATTTTGCTAGAAGAATAAATATCCCACAAATTTAGCAGTATAGTTTTATTGATGAAACAGAGTTTCAGTTGAAAAGGTCCAGTAACACCGTTCCCCACTGCTCATTTCATTCCTACTGTTTTAATTCATTATAAACTTAGAACAAAGTCTTGTCAGAAAATTTTTAGTCATTGTGGCTAGATAGGAATTTAAATCCTACAACTAAGTCTCAGCTGTGGCAACTTGGAGTTCAGCGTGGGTTAGCCACCTAAATATTTGCCCAAATTTCCATATGAAGTTTTCAATCCACACCTTGCTCTGTTAATGCTATATGTTTATTTATCATCTCTGGACCAGCTAATTGCAGCTTGTGCACACATCCTCAAACAAGCTTTAAATCATAATTCTTGGCTGCCAGGTAGGTGTCTTTAACCCCTGCATAGCAATGCCAAGCAGTAAGCTATTTTTTCTGATGCAATTTCATTGCATTCTTTCTGAATCCTCATCTTTCATCTAGAAAGAACATCCTGGCTGGATAGGAAGTTAGTTCAGGCTATATATTTAGTTCATGTTATAAAAATTAGTCTTAAACCTTTCAAGACGTGCATACCTAAGAGCAATTAAAGTGATTTTATTTCCATACCCTTTTAGGAGATTAAACAGTAGATGCCAATTGTGCCAAAATGCTTTTCTAGTACAAACTGTGTAGAAGCCAAAAAATACAGGACATCTTCAGCTACAGGCATTGCCAAGTGCAAGCATTCAAAATAAAGCTGTAGCATGATTGGGTTGCATGGCACCTTTTAATCTGAGGACAAATTTGCAGAATTTCCTGGCTAAAAGCCCTGAGCTACATAGTTCTGCATGACACAAATGTCTGAAATTGCTCCATGCTGGGATTTGAAACCTACTATTTTTTGGGGTGAAAGAGGAGGAGGGCTGCCTTCTATTCCTTTTGTACCAAAACTCCTTTTGTATCTAAATATTACACAGCTCTGAAATGTTTATGATAAAACTTACTCTTTGCATTCTTACTGTCTTATACTGTGTTTTCCGAAGGCTTATCTTTTTTGACTTGTTGTGACTTGTGGACAATCCAAAATGATCAAAACCTCAATTCACTTGTATATATTAAATCAAGAAGAGTTTCATAATTACATATAAATACATATACAAACATAAAAATTTGCATAGGAGGCAGTGAGAGAGGGGAATAAAATAATTTGGTTTTATTTCTCTGGGTGTAGGAGTGGAGACGGTCCAATCTTTGTCTAAAAGGCGGTCTCCCTAAAATATGCTTTATACTATGAGCTGAGCTCTGCCCACGTGAATACTTTAGAACCCTCAGTTCGCAACTACCTAGAGGCTCCTGGAACTATTAAAGTCTCATTTTGTTCCTTCAAAGTGGAAAAAGGAGCCTGGCCCAAATTAAGCAAGGAGTGCTGTTCCCAAGACATACCAAGCTTTATGGGACTTCAAGCACAGTATTTCAAACTCTTAATTCAGAAGTATAGGGGAAAGCAATCGCCACTATATTATGCCTTTTTTTCTAAACAATCCAGTATGTTTTCTTTTTGTGTAAATGTGATGCAGCTGGTTCTACTACCATATTTAGAGTAAATATCCTTTTTGGTAAACTAAGGGCTTATTGAGGCAGTGCAGTAATAATGTGTTAAAGGATTTAATCTGCTTTTTGAACAGTTACTAAGCATATAATTTTTTGAATGAATGATATGAGTATGTTGGACAAAATCTTACCAATGTAAAAGATCAGAAATAAACCAATGTTTACATTTTTAATCCACTACTTATGAAGGAGTTGTGGGTTTTGAAGGAATCCTGACTTTGCTTGAATTTAGTGAAGTAAGATCTAAGGGGTCTTCTGTGATGAATTTCCTCAGGAGTTCAAATGAAAATATGGAACTTTCAGCCAGAACCTATTGCTTAAATTTAATGAATTAATTAGACACAGAAAAATGTTAAAATGTATGGAATGAGAAGGACTTTCTTCCCTGCTTTAACAATGTTAAGAAAATGGACTTGTGTTATGGTTTCTATCATTGTTGCAATCTGTTTTAAACATCATTGTATCCTACTTGCTTTTTTCTGCATCATTTTGGAATAAATAGTATTCTTCAGTACAGATGATGGCTGTTACAGTTTCTTTTCTTCAAAGAGATTTCTTGCATATATCCCACCATGCAGAATCAAGTAAACTTGGAAGAAAATGCTTCTAGAACTCTTTTCTGTGAGTCTGCTTAACTAAAGCCAAATTAATTTATATGACTTTATATGATTTTATATGAGCTTAAGTAGAAAACTAATGTTAACTTACAGGGAGCCTTTGGAGTCTTTTAAGGAGACCAAGGGTGTATAAAACAAAAAGCTGAGCTCTTAATTAAATACTTTTTCAGTTATATCGGTATGACCATTGAGACCTCATTGCAGTCTTCGACATCTTCATGAGGGGAAGAAGAGGGGCAGGCACTGATCTCTTCACCCTTGTGACCAGCGATAGGACTCAAGGAAATGGCATGAAGCTGAGTTGGGGAAGGTTTAGGTTGGATATTAGGAAAAAGTTCTTCACCCAGAGGGTGATTGATCCCCAGAACAGGCTCCCCAGGGAAGTGGTCACAGCACCAAACCTGATGGAGTTCAAGAAGCATTTGGCCAATGCTCTCAGGCACATGGTGTGATTCTTGGAGTGTCCTGTGCAGGGCCAGGAGTTGGACTTCATGATCCTGATGGGTCCCTTCCAAATCAGAATATTCTATGATTCTATGATTATTGAGTTCATTTCAGATTGTCAAGCACTTATTTTAAACAGCCTGAAGACAATTTTGGTCCTCAGATTTGAACTGACAGGTAATGGACCTTTAGCTGGGTCAGATGGCAGAAAGTTATCCTTTTCTGCATTAGTCTGCATACTGCCATTGAAAATGGTCAGACTATTTATTCTTTTTTCCTGCCTCTAATTTACAGAAGTCTTCTCTGTCACAATGAAAAAGCTGCTGTGCAATATAGCTCTTTTCAGAGTACTTGATGGGCCTCTGGAACAAAGAATTGTGTCCAACTGGGCGTTTATCCTTCCAGGTGAATTTATCAGGCAGAAACATAGGAATGCGAGCAAAGTTTTGCGTTACCTGTTCAAGTTTTTTCATATAGCTACTATATATTCATAGTTTGTTAGGTGTATCTGAAGAGCAATTATGTTTTTTGTCTCTTTACTCTGCAGCAGATATTCCTTCAGAATGTTATTGCTGTAATGGCCAGACACCATCTTTCAGTTTCCAGCCTCAATTAATTTATGATCAGTGCTTGCTGACTTATTATTGTGCCAGACCTGTCTGTTGGCTTATATAACTATTCTGCTTTCCTGATGTTTACTTGCCCACCCCAAATTAATTTTATAAAGCTGCACCAGCAGAACTTTTTTACTTTCCTCCCCCTTGATAGGCTATTAATTCCTCTGGATATCTTAGTATACACCTGCTATAGTGATAAATTCATTTTCCTTGAAGACAAGCCATATACAGTATTGCAGATGAGGCCTCCCAAATCTTGCACAGTTAGACACTGAGAATCTGCTGCTCTTCCTCTGCTGTCATCTTAAAAAGCATTGCTTTTTGGAGCCTCCAGCAGTCATCTGATAGTCCAGAGCAACTCTACTGATTCTTTTCCAAATGAAGGTTTTAGTTATTAGCCTTCAATGCATGTTTTGTTATTTTCACTATTGAATATCATCTCATTTCAGTTCACAAATACCCAGTTCTTTCAGTGGATTTTCTTGTCCTCTTGTATGTTGATGTATGTCTCTTTGGGTTGCTGTTAGTGTTTTATGGCCAGGGCATAAATCAAAATAGTAAACAAAATCAATCCCTTGTGAAACTGTTCATAATGCCAATTCCCTCCTGGCCCTTTGTTTCAATTTTACACACTACTTTCTCCATTTTTTTGATATCTCCATTTTTATGTGCTGGGCTTCATGCTAACATATGCTTTATTTAGAGATTGCACCCTACTTGGCCCAAGAACAAAATCCAGATCAGCATCTTTCTCCCTGGCAGATATCTAGCAAAATAATTGAAAAACCCATTAGCAGACTTTTTATCTTCTTAATTAGGCCTAGTCTAAGTAGTGCATCAGTTTTTCTATTAGCTGTATCAGCAGAGGTGAGGTCATCATTCATGCTGGGTGGTTGTGGTTTTGGAATGGTGATTTCACTGGTTTATCCATAAATAATTTAGGGTATGTGTTTTTAAAATTTCTGGTTTATTTAGCACACTAAGTGAGAAAACATTCAAAAGACATCTAATTAAAAATTATGCTGAGGATCTCAACAATATACAGATGTTCCACGTTTTGGTCATGTATCATCCCAGATTTTGATGGATAACATAACACTCAACTAAACTGTAAGACTGAGACTATCTTGTCCTATACTGTCAGAGGAGCCAAGTCTGGGATAAACTGGGCTTTGCCTATTCTGAATAAAATTTTTTGTTGATGTTGTTTGGTTGTTAACAGTTCTTGTAAGGCAGGAGTGCATCAAGATTCTTCCTGAATACCAGGTTAACAAAAACCTTCAGAATTTGGGATATTGGTTCTGTCAAACCCACGATGAGTCTGCTTTGTTTTACGGTTGTGCCTGTCAGAGTGTACAAACAGCTAGCTGGCTACAGCTTCGGGTCTCTTATCCAGAACCATGCTGGGAAAAGCACCAAAATTAGGTCCAGCATCTGCAAACAAAAAATTCATAATAGATCATTCTTCACCTCTGGAATCCAGCACAGTGTCTGTTGCTTTCTTTATTAGTACCTCAGGCAGCTCAAGCAATACAAACAGCACTATTCTTTGCCTTGTCTAGAAATGGTTATAATATGGAGAGTTATAATGGAGAGTTTCATAGTGGGATCCTGTCTACAATGAAGATACAAATACACTTCATGTGAGCCAATGTTCTCAATCCTTCAATCACATACACCAGCCAGCAGCTCCTCTCACTGGCACAATAGCATTTCCCACCAGGGCAATGAGTCTTTCAGACTCTGAGTTTTCTTGCTCCAGTTTGACATTCACGTTTGGACTGAGACAGCTGAATCTGAGCAGGTTCCAGGGCCCATTAAACTTCATCATCTTGAGGTTCACTGGCATCATTTTTATTTAAAGAACCCCTGCACTTAAAAAAACCAAGCACGCATTCCACATGTACTAAGTATAACTTTCATCACTACGAGTATTTCCATATTAAAAATTTAAATTTATATTTGATTTGTGTTTTATGAAAGAAACTATTATATGAAGTTTCCATTTTGGCTAAGTGCGGTTTAATTCGTAACTTCTCAGAGGATTGTTACAGAAAGAGAAACAATAATGACAAATGGAAGGATTTGTTTATCTACATTGATTTAAAAATAAACAGGATCATAGGGCTGGCCATTAGTCTGAACTGGTCCTAAAGGACACAAAACCCTTTTTCTGGGTGGGTGGGTGGGTAGGTGGGTCTGGTTAGATTCAGTATGTCTAAGAAACTGTAGCTAAGATGAGTAGATGAAGTTGAATAATTAAAGAATTCATTTACTCTTTAGAATATCTGTATCTTGTACACACAGAATTTGGAGCTCTTCAAAGATATTCTGCCCTTCACACAACCACTTTGGTATTTAAGAACAAGGGCATGTTTCTATCCACAAAAGTTGTGGTCTTGAATGAAAATCAGGTTTATGTTGGAAGTTATTAGCTGAATCCCTAAAGGACATTTTTTTGGTGTGATTTCCATGGATTCAGTTGCAAAACACAGGTATGATTTATTTTTATTGTTAGCAATAATTAAACACGCTAATGTTTTTATTCATACCTTTACATTCTACACCACCAGCCACCCCAACCATCCTAGCCCCCAACTTGGCAAACTGGGTTCAGTTCTGGTCACCTTCCTGTTAACCTTTTCCCTTGAAAACTGATTGTTAATTCTCACTCTTTGTTTTTTGTTTCTTAGCCTGTTTGTAACTCACGGCAGTATTCTACCTCTCACCCCAATTCAGTTGCTGTAAGGTTTTTCATGCAACGAAACAAATGCCACTTGTGAATTGTGAATTGAAATTATGAAAGGTTCCTAAAGGGAACTTTAATATTTTTTTTTAAATCTTTTGAAAGAAAGGAACTCATATAAAAACATATTTACAATATAAATTCAGACAATAATGATACAATGAAAATATTAATATTACTCTGCTGTTTTGGAAGCATAACTGTAATAGCTCTGAAGTAGCCCATGAAAGCCTGAATGTGAAACAGAAAATGAGTCTGACTAACTCTGGGAGCACAGCCAACCACTGATTGCAAGTAGTTTAGATCTAAGAGGGAGTTAGGTGCTGAGTGGACATAGTAACATAGTGATTAGAAAAGGAAAGAATTAATAAATACAGAACATTCATAAAATGAACCTTCAAGGTGATGGATAGTGCAAAAAGGAAAGTTCTTGGACCATCAGAATTCCTAGTCATTTACACATTCCAATAAGCGAAAAGATATCATATGGAAAAAGGCAACATGACTTTTAAAACATCCTAGATATTTGCAATATTCACAATATTCCTATTTATAAATGAGGAGGATGAAAGAAACATATTAAATGTAGTTTGACATCTGACCAAAGATATAACACTTTTGCATGTCAACTGATATTCTTGGATGCAAAAAAAGAATTTTGAATTGGATTTCCTATGGCACAGGAACTTGGAACAACATGAAAGTCGAAGTTTTGGAACAGCAGTCAGTCTAGAGATAGAAAGTGGCATCAGTTAACATAGAGTGGCATACATAAAGGAAAAGGAAAATTAGGGGGGAGCCATTTTGTGTTCTTACTCCCAACAGGTATAACTACACTGACAAGATGAAGGAGAATGAGACAAAGCAGAGACTAGCTGAAGCCGTCAGCCCAAGTACTGACATAGAGCCAAGTCGCAAAGGTGACTCATTATGAAGACGTAAACAATCCTAGTCAGTGACTCAGTGGTGAGGAAGCTTGGCTAAGACATCTGTAGCCCATATAAAGAAAACAGGATGATGAGATTTCTCTAGGGTATGGTAAGATAAACTATGGGACAATAATATTGCACGTGCCTATGATAGCCCGTAGAAAGTTGGGACATTCTTACCCTTTATAGCTCATGGAGGAATGTACATATCACCAACAAAGGAAGCTTTGATTGGCATTTGCCTGGGGAATCTGAGAGCAGCTCTGGAAATGGATATAGTGTGAATCTTCTGAGAGTCTGTGGAGGAAGGAAGAGGGTGGGTGATGAATATCATCATGTAGAGAGTGAATTCTGCAGTGCAGAGAATATTACATAGTTTGATCAGTTAATTTGTTATGGCTTAGAATCCAACATCTGGATAGAAGGTCCACCTCCTTTCTGGTTTTAAAAACTTCAGTGTGTGCCCGGCTCAATCTCAGCAAAGCAAAATATGGAAAGAACGTACATTTTCTAGGAGGCATGCTCCGTAGGTGTTGGGGGTGATTTTAAGTGAAAGGTGAATATTATGCACCTGTATACCATTTGAAGAAGCACACTGGACAAGATGAAAACACTATCACTGATAAAAATTAGCTTGGTGACTAAAAAACTTTAAAGAATCATTAGAATAAATAGAGAGCAAACATATGGCATGTTGTTTCAGTTTGCACCAGAAGATAAAGCAGTAGGTGAATATTTTTGAAAAATCACTTACAACCTTTATGAAATATAGGGAAGTGAAAGCCTTCATTTTGCAGTGTGCTAATGAAAAACCAGGGATCAGTGATAGCAGCAAAGCTATAGAGTGGTTCTTGTCATTATTTGTAGACCCAGGCTTGAAGCCAGACTCCATTTTGATAGATGCTGTGGAAATACACAACAGATCAAAGATCCTTAAAGCATTCTGTAATTTACAGATGAACACAACTAAGAGTTTAGCAGCTCTCTGAAGATTAACAAACATACAATATCAAAGGTGTTCTGCAGTAGGCACTGTAATGAGATACCACTTTTAGAGTAGTTTGAGAATTACCGGGTGGTATTCTTTGATTCTAAAGGCTTTTACTTGATTTCTTTCCCTAGACATCTCTCTCTTAGAGGAATACTGCTTCACTTTCCACTACTCTTATTTCTCAAAAAGGTCCCTCACACTATTGCCATTCTACCACAAACACTAACTGATGTTATGTCACAGGCATTGCTTCTGCAGGAGTGGGATTTTGCTGTTGTGTCTGAATTTTGTGGCCACTGTTGAGGGAAGTGTGTGCGTGGCTCATTCCCACACCTGTTTCCTCCCTGTGTTTCACTGCCAGGGAGGTTCCCCGAGGTCTGTGGAGGAGTCTGGGTCAAACCATTTTTCTATAAAACATTTATCTTTATGACCATCTTCCTCTTTACAAACATGAGAGAAATAGAGAGAAAAGATTGTTAGGAAGTGTTTACTGAAGGAAGATAAAACTGCAAGAGATATTTCTCTGCTGAGAGGAGAGCTAGTCTTCGGTTATTCCCTTGTCATAACTCTATTTTTTTTCTGTTCATTAAAATTGGAATATTGTACAGTTTCTAGGGTACTGTTAGGTGAAAAGCTAAAGTTGCATACGATGCCAGGAATTCGTCTCAAGAGATCAGGAAATGTTACCTTCTTGGCTACTACAATGAAACCCGAAACTTTTGTTTTGGAGTTGCACTTTACAGACTTCAATCCTGTTTGGTATTTGGCAAATGTATCAATTTGTCAACTAAGCACCAGACTTCTGCAGCATTTTCTCCCAATGAATGCCTATTAAAACTAATGCAGAGAGGGTAAATCCTTGCTCATTGTGAATAAGTGTACCATAGTTGGGTCCTAAATGAATTGGTAGCTGTATACTTGCAATCCTTCCCAGCTGCTGACAAAGACCTGACTGAGCTGACTAAGCCAGCAAAAAACTGAAGAACTTAAATTCTCAAGAGCTTGAATCATGGAACATAACTTTAAAGAAAAACATTGACTGGGGGTTTTGAAGGAACTAGAGAAATTTTGACTGCTGTTGCTTAATAAATATGCTGTTGTCTGTACTCTTTCTGCCTTTATAGAATATTTGAATTTCTAAATTAGTTTTAATAAGACCTAGACAAAAATCTACTTTTGGAATTGCAATGCATGCTGCAGAGTATTGGTAAAATTCTTTCTACCTTGACTCAGATATGGATTTCAAATGTGGGGGGTTTTGTTGTCAGTTAAACGTTTGGGACAAAATTAATTGGATTAATTTGGCACAGCCGTAAGTTCTCAGCATCTGAGAACAAAATGAATTGGGTTATTTCGGCACAGCCTTAAGCTCTGAGAGCATCCTGCACTGTCTGTTCAGTAGAAAGCATTGTCTGGAATGTTGTTGCTCTAAGCTGCATGGCAAAAGCAAAAGCATCTGACAGGATTCTGATACCTTAGGAAGACTTTTTACTTGTGTTCATCCAGCTGGCAATCAACATTGTACCACCTGCAAGAGAGAAAAACACAATGAATGCTCTCATTCATTTTTCCCCAAATAAAAATCCAACAATCTGAAGAGATAACACTTAGAATAAACTAAAGTCATTTGAACTTTTGCTCCATAACTGAAGAGAGATGTGTTAAGCAATGCAGGAATAGCACTGAAGGAGAAAGGTGGCTCATTAAAAATAATAAGTAACTACCTTAACTCTAGGAGATGTGCTCTTGGTGGTTTGAACTGGTCCCAAACACTGTTTCAGTTGCTTTCTTAATCATAGGAAGCAGTTTTCAATACCGTTTTTCACACTTTTCAATATTATAATTAGGAACAATTATTTCTTTTAAATTCAGGCCCAGGATCTCCAAAGCATCTCAGTGACTTTGCTTTACCATTAGATAGGCTCCCAATGTGCATTATTAACAAATGAGTGTAAATGTCCAAGTTACTTAATCCCTTCTGAAAACCCTATGTTGAATGCACATCTGCCTATTGCTAAAGCAAGAGATGTTCAATTCTCATATACAATAGCATGATATGGAATTTAGATGAGTCACCATGACAGTTCCTCAGGGGACTCAGGCCATGAATAACCCTCAAGAAGTTAAATTAGGTAGCAGTGAGGGAGGACCCTGTAACCCACTCTGTTGCTATGTTTCAAACAACCCAGTGTGTTTCTATGCTTCATGCACATACTCCGTGTTAATACCCTGGGCCAGCTACATATTTCACAGTTAGCATCACAGAGGAAGTGTGGTTACTAATCAGATGTTACTGTCTCTGTCCCTCTTGGGTAGTTAGAAAGAAAGAAAGGAAAGGAAATTTTGTATTGTTAACCCCTCGAAAAATTTAATGTCTGCTTTTAGCAGAGATTTAGTGACAGTACACTAAAAATTATGAAATTATAAACAAATGATAATAAATCAACCCTCCTGAGATTTCAGCTGTGGTCCCTTTATCCACATTGTATTGTAAGGCATCAACTCCTATGCAAAGTTCAATTAACTTGTAATTTTAGGACCAGTTCTCTAATACCACCAATGTTTCTGTCCTTCGGTATGTTCTCATTTGGTCTAACTGTAGAACTCTGTCCAGTTTTCAGGACTGTATCAGTTTAGAGGCTTTTGCACACCTTAAAGCCTTTATGACCAGGAAACTTAATATTCGGAACCCAAATCTTTCACAGATCTTGCAGTCTTTATCAGTTTTTAGCTGATGATCCATTTTACATTGTTTTTATCCATTTTCAACATTTGCAAGGCCATATTTTAAAACACTTCTCTATTTCCTGGCCTGAACACTTGATTTCTTAACCTCAGTTTTGTTCCAATCTATTTTTGAATCTCTTAGCATATTTCAATGATAAATTACTTATGAGATAATATAAAAATGTAGAGTTTTAAAAATATCTACTCATGTGGGTCATAAGGGGCATTTTCTTTTTTGTTTTTAGAGGGAGGTTTGATTTGTGTATTCTATTAACAGCAATTGCCTGAATTACTGTGCTTCTGCCACATATTGGACCTCACATCTCTAGGCTGACACCTGTTATTTTTGCAATAGCCGCTTCTCATGTTCTTTGAAGTCGTGACAGGTGTTGCAAAACATAGAGGGTTTTTATACCATGTTGGCTTAGTTCTTATTAAAACCAGAAAATATCTTTTTTCAATTACTTTTTGTGCTTGAAAAGACCTCCTCTTCCCATGATACAAAAGAAATGGGTATTTGTTTGAGGGTTCATATGTTAAAATTAAGAAGAAGCCAGTTCTAATACAAACACAGAAGTAATGACCCCTACCTTTCTTGTGGTTTATTCCATAACTGAGTTGTTATCATACTGGAACATGAGAAGGGAGTCATTGTGTCTTGGTTGAGAACACTAGTGGACAACAGTCTTTGAGTTAGTAAATATTTTTCATTTCTTTTGCACTGTACAGTTCCTTCAGATCTGTAACCGCTCTTGCAAATTCTCCTTGATTAGTGTGCTGAGCATATCAGGTTCGGCTCGGAAATCTTTCTGTGTTCTTTTCCCTTGGCTTATCTCACTTTCTTTCAAAATCAAATTGGAAAACAAAAGGGAACGAAGTTTTTTAAACTCTATTCCTTCCTTCTCATGATGAATAAAGACTGATTTTCTCTTTCTCTTTTTTTTTTAATAATTATTTTATTTGCTATAGATTTGATAGAAAGAACAGAGTACTAGTTTATGAAGAGGAGTGATATCTGTGGTGTGGAAGAGTATAAGCAAAGGTTTCTTTCTGACAGATCTGAAGCACAAATAACCTAGAGGTTCAAGTCCTTGGCTATAAATTCATAGGCAGATCCTTAGGGACTGAAAGACATATGACTTTTTTCTTTGTGATTTCCTCAGAGTTCTACCCTCAAATCCAGCCTTCTCAGAAGCATGGCCTAATGCTCCCTGGGTGCATTCCCTGGTGCATTTCCCTTGCTTGTAAGTTTTTGAAAAATCATGCCAGATCATGTTGCTATAACATTTTAACGTTGCTCCACTTGGAAATCAATATCTTGCTCCAAACACCAGTTGACAGACACTGGTCTTTCTGTTGAGTTTCCAGTATTAATAATTACTCAGATTTCTGTGATAGGCTTTCAGAATAATTTCAGAGTAATTTCTAGAACAATTGCTTGCCTTGCAACTGCAATTTATATGAAGAGTAATGTTCCAGTTTAGCAAAGGACTTAAGCATATGCTTTAATTTAAGTTTATTCTTTAATTTAAGCTTTTGCTTTATTCTGTATGATCAGAAAATGCTTAAATGCATGTTTACGTACTTTACTGAACTAGGGTTCTTGGTCAGTATTTGAACTGGTAAATTCCAGTATAAACAAAAAAAATTGCAGTGTAGTTTGTTTTGGTAGTACAAAAGCTGTCAGTAAAGTTGTTAAGTGTTCACTGCTTTATTTACTTCTTCCACTTCATTTTATGGCACATATTATAAATGGGGAAGGATATCAGAATAAAAGAAATGCTGGTCTCTTGACCTCATTTCTTTTACAAACATACTCAGTCTATTTTTCTGAATATTGTAACATAGTGCTTGCTGAATAGTTTTGATCTCTTCTCACTGGTGACCAGCGACAGGAGTCAAGGAAATGGCATAAAACTATGTCGGGGCGGTTTAGGTTAGATATTATGAACAGGTCCTTCATCCAGAAGGTGCTTGATCCCTGGAACTGGCTCCCAGGGAAGTGGTCACAGCATGAAGCCTGACGGACTTCAAGAAGCATTTGGCCAATGCTCTCAGGCACATGGTGTGACTCTTGGGGTGTCCTGTGCAGGGCCAGGCTTTGGACTTTGATGATCCTTGTGGGTTATCTATGATGCTATGATATATTTTTAAGGCCACCTCTATTGCTATACATAATTGGTTTGGTTTGGGTTTTTTTTCCAAATATTTGGATGAATTTTAGAAAGATATCATTATTTTCTTCAATTTGATTTCTAAGCATTCTGCATACACAACAGATTTACTGAAAACTCATTTCAGGAACTAGTTGGTAGATTCTTAGCTAGGATATCTGAAGGCTGACCATGCCCCAGCCAATACACTGGACATCTGAGATAAACATGCCTGTGTAACATTTGCGTTGGAGCTAGATTGCAGCCAGCTGGGACCAGAGACACAGAAGAATCAAGGGAACTGCTTGCACCTGTCTGCACAGGCATATCTGCAGTTTCACTAGGTATAATTCACCTCATAGGGCTGGAAAAAAGCCCACACATTTTTCAAATCCCATTGGAGTCTTACTTTGAGGACTTAAGTGATAAAGAGGTCTCCTGATACCCATATATTCAGTGATAAATTTTACTCATTTATGAATGCATATACTAAGCTTGTATGTTGTTCTGAGGTGCTACCCATAGGTACTGCATTCCTCTGATACCTAAAGCAATTATGCTATTAACTGACTGAAAAAACCTAGATGCCATTTAAACAGATGTTGTACCTTTCATCAATAATGCTTACTGGGGTTTCAGCCCACTGAAACTTAAGGTGTTTTCTGCAACAGTTGATATAGAGCAATCACAGATGAAGCTAAAGCTGCTATAAACATATGATAAACATAAGAAACAATCTACATTTTGACATTAAATATCTTAAATTCTGTAAGAGTGTCTGATGCGTTTCCAGAAGGAAAACATCTCCTAATGTGGGTTAACAGCTTTGGGGAGGTTTCTCTGCAGGAGAGGAGCAGAGAAAACTTGGAAGATCATCTTCCTTCAGAATAATCAAAAAAGGAAAGCTACTAAGACAGAGTTGTATGTAGTAGTTTGGGCTTTTTGGAGGGTTTTTTGAGTGTTTATTGTAAAATAGTACAACACCAGTGTTGCTGCAGCAGTTTTGTTTCAGCATTATGAAGCTGGGTTACATTTATGGCCTTATCCAAGGAAAACAATATTTTATAATTTAAAGACAGAAATGGGTTTTTATATTCTTCTTGATAGTGTGCACAGCTTTTGGTCTCAGTTGGTAGTGTTTAAAGCAGACAAATCTTTTTTAATTTTGATTTTTGTGGGTTTGGGTCCCAAAGTGTCTTTAGAAAGATTAGTAGTTGTGAAGAAAAAGCTATTTTTAAAGGTCACTTTGAACTTAATCCTGAGAGTTGCTGAGCATTTGTAACACCTATTAAAATGGGGATTTTCAGGGTTAGGCTGGCATTCATTATATCAGCTTTCATATACACTAAGGTTTTAATCAGATATCATTTGGAAGTGGAGTTTCTCCTCACTCTGAATTTCTCCTGCGCTGCACTTTGTCATTTTGGAGCCTGGCTGGGTTATTCAGCCAGTACCTGGAGTTGTTTCACTTTTATACATCCAGACAGAAAACCTAGTCAGATAAGCACGTGGACATCCTTTAGATTTGCATGGAAACCAAACCTATTCAAATGCAGGAGTCCTCTACTGACCCAGGGCACATTTACTGGGAACCAAAAAGCACTTTTACTGTTTAGGTGTGTAATGACTTCCTCAGGCTTTTGCTGTCCCAAGTAATGGTCCAGCCATTAGGATCATCTGTTCTTAACCACCACCTATCTACTTATTACTGGCAGAAGAAACAATCCTTGCTTACATGTAGCCTTTATATGAGGAAAACTGCTAAAATAATCATGTGCCACTGGAAGCAGAATCCTACTTTTGGAGAGGTAAAAGAAAAAAGGTAGGAACCCTTTCAGCAGTCTTATGTGTTATTTTCTTAAAAAGAAATATTGAAGGAAGGCAGAAATCTCTATAGCCCAAAACAGTAGCTAGAAATGAACAGCTTCTGCTACACACATCCGTTAATCTTTGTGAAACAAAGCTAGAACTTCTGTTTTGCAGAATATTGTAAGTATAAGCTACCCTTCCATTTGAAAAATAAAATTTTCTAAGGCATACTTGTTAACAGGAGAAAAGGAGAGGGCGTGCAGGGACAGGGAAATATTTCATACTGTTTTCATTTTCTAATACAATGCCCTTGGAAAAAAAGGCAGAGGATGACATAATAAATTTGGAATTCCAAGGTCACAAACAGGAATTCAGACAACAAATGGGAGGGTTTAGGAATGTACATTGTAAAAATAAATCTATCAAATTTAAAAAGAAAAAGTTAGTATTGAAATGTGGTATTTCCAAGTAGACACTTGTATGGTAAATGCATCCCTTTCCCTAAAGGATTACTTGATATAATTTCTGATTCATTTTGTGAAATTCAATTATGTGAATGCAAATATTAAGAGGTTTTATAATTGACTTTTTTTCCCCAAAAAACTACTACTGGTCTCTTAATATGGATATTTATCACTCCATGGGAATGCTTAATTCAGTTTTCAAGTTTGATATGATACAGTAGAATTTTCTGCATCTGTGTAGGTAGCAGCCAGGGACACATATGTAGCAGTGATAAAACTTTATTAAAAAATACATCACAGGAAGCTTTTGAGATGGAATTTTGAAAGTCTTTTCTGGAAGGGATATTAGTACCTTTTTTCCCCCCTCTCTCCCTTTGTACCTGGCATTTTGGCATTAGGATGACCTAAACAAGAGCTGGAACTGCTGCTTCTTTAATGAGATTTTTCAAACTTATTTTTTGTATTAGCTTGTCCAGACTAAAATCATAAAAATCTACTGTACTGTATAAACTATTCACGGTTGTTAAAAAGTGGACTTTTGCTTTGTAGGCTACTGTACCTATTTGTTCCTGTTTCCTTAATATTGTTTTCTCCAGATGTTGGAAGTTAAAACACCCTTGTTATTTTTTCCAGTGTCACTCTTTGTTACTTTCCATAGGCAATGTTCACCAAAGCCAGGCAGTAGAGGAAATAACAGATGTGTTACCCTCAAATTATAGGCATAAAAATAACCTTAATAAAACAGGTATTAAGTGACAGCACTTTACAAAAATCCAGGTCTAATTTACTCTAGCCTAGAAAGCAATAACTTAAGGGACCTCAGACATGCATCCATGGACTCCAGATAGTTTGTAGCAGAGCGACAGTAGCTTGGATGATGACAATCCCAGCTTGCTGTCAGCAGTGCATTCCAGGAGAGGCTATAAGGGTGTGTTTGTGCTAGACACTTTTCTGCCTCTAGCCCTATTGTTTGCTTGTAATTAATATTCCATTATAGACCTGCTAATTCTGCCAGAGAAACCCTCCCTCCTCCTTAATAATAATAGTAGTACAACATGACTAATAATAAAAGAATCAGCCACATTCTGACTTTGAATGCAGACAAAATTGTCACCCTGGGTTTACTCTCCTTTTACCAGGCCTTTGGTTCCTGCTGTTCACAGAAAGCTGCAGATGGCTGCCTCAGCAGGAAGCCCTTCCCCCTTCCTTAATGGAACTCGTGGGAATGCGGGGATCCTGGAACCAAAGCCCTCCTTCCCTTCCAAACCTCCTCTCCAAACCCCTACTGAGTAAAAGGAAAAAAATCCCCACATCCCTGGAAACATTTTTGCCAGCCTGTTTTTCAGTAAAAACTTAAATTAACCACTTCACTCCTGATTATAATAAAGATTTGTTATTGAAACAGCTTCTCTTTAATGTACTGAATCATTTCCACCCGCTTATTGAAGTCGTCCATTTGGGTTGAATTATAGTGTCCCACTTCCATTATGTAATAATTTCAAATAAATGAAAACAGGTTTGAATTCTCCAACAATTAGCGAAGTTTTAGCACGTTCCCCCTCCCCCCACTCTTTCCCAGACACCCCTCCAAAAAACTAGATTAAAAAACCTCAAAATTTTGGCGAAGTCACATCCTAAGTTTTCTTCGTTTGTCAAAATCTTCTCCCAGATTTGCTCAAACACATCATATGGGTTAAGTTACAACTTCCCTTTATATTTATTTTCAAGTGAAAAATAAAAACGGCTTAAGCATTGTGATTTGATATTAGGAATGAAAGAGTTAAAGGCATGAACAAAGCACTCCATTTATAATTTTTGTTAGGAGTTCTACACTGAGCATTAGAGTGAGGTGTGTCTTATAAAGAGGGTGTTTATATTGGATTTGATATAGTTAAGAGATTCAGCTTACATATAATAGTCTTCTCTAAGAGAAGCATAAACCAGAATGAGTTCAGTGGGATTTGCTGAAGTATAAAACATTGTATAAAAGTCTAATCTTATAGACTAGTATCAAGCACCAAGGAATTCATCCACTGCAGAAAGGGAATGAAGAAAATGGGGCCAAATCTGTAGACCTTATTTTTGGTAATAGCCTTAAGGCCTCCAGCATGCTCTACATTTTCTCTTTCTATTAAAGGTTACATGTGTGAATGAAGGCAGTCAGAAGGGGTCCATAGTTCAAATGATTTGGGGTATGTTCCTTATTAAAAAAAATTAATTAAAAATTGCCCGTCATATTTATGGTGATTTCATTAATTCAAATGGTACTTGGATCAGGCCTGAAGAAAATGTGGAAATTGTTCAATGCAGAAAGAGAAATAATCTGCTATAAAGAAGGTGGCTAGTGTCTATTGCGGAGCCTTAGTTACCTTGAGTTCAACGTTTGGAAGTTTAGAGTAACTATGTTTTCTAAATAAACAATATCTGGGAAACAATAAGGATCTTTGGATTAGAATGGTGAGCAGTCCAACTTAAAAATTTCTGACAATTCTGTTAATGAGGGCCATCCTGGATGGCTCAACTAATTGAGAAGATGATGGGCAAACAGGGAAGGGTGTGGGAAGAACTGTTCTGCCTCTGACTTAGGCATATTTGGCTTCAGTTCCACCTTCAGTGTGATACTGAATGTTTTAGCTTGCCTGACGCCCATAGAAAAAGCAAAGCCTCTTGAACTGGGACATTATAAATACTGCAGAAGTAAGGAAATAAAAAGCACACTAAAAAGAATTCTTAAATAGTAAGGACCATATGATGTACCCTGAAGGCCAGTGGGGATTAAAGCAATGGTTTCATTAGCTTTGCAGTAAGAACAGTTTAGGGAGGACTGTAGAGTGGAAAAATAAATATACATCTGCACTTAAACACTGGCCTCAAAAGAGGAACATATGGTAACCTCTGGGTGCCAGCCTATCTTAATGAAGGTTGCGAAGCCTCTTATATTTGATATAAAGTCTGAATGAAGACATATAAATATTACACAGCTTCTTAGAACTGATGGTATCACACTCCAGGGTTGTTACTTTTGAGTTCATTTGCTGCCAATAGGGCCGTGATTCAAAATACCATCAAAGGTTGAAAGTTTCCAAACCTGCATCTGTGTATGTAATTGTTAAGGAATCTTTAGAAGTACATATTAGGAATGAGAGGGCTTAGCAGGAGGAATGGACAACTTTTGAAAGCAGTTGACACCGCTCGTGTCAGCTTGGAAAAAACAAAACCAACATTCCTTCAAAGCAAGTAAGTGCTGTTTGGTGACAGATATTAGGACATCGCCAGTAGGAAAACACGAATGAATAGAAACATCATTAAAAATAGAAATACTGAAAGGGCAAACAGCACATTGGTTTTTTTTGTTTGCCAAATATGAATGCTATTATCTACCCAATAATAAGAAATAAGTGGCAAGTGATGTCGTCATACAGTATTCTTGTCAAACGGTCAGCATTTGGACTTTGTGATTATCAGAGACAGATTTATTGCCCAAGATGAGGGGAAAGTTCTACAAAATCTGCTCCATAAAAAAATGTTTTTGTGCATGATCTCATTCATTATTACTTTTACTATACAGTAGAATGAGAAGCAATCACAGTAGAGATGCTTGAAAGGTGAAATGTGACCAAATGCTGCTTAAATATAATAGATAAAACATGAATTGCATTTCAGGAAAGAAAAGTAGTTACCCTGGAAATACTTTAAATGTTTGCATGTGTAATGGTTCTTCAAGACCCAGCACACTAATGATGGGCCATTGCACTGAGCTGAAAAGGAAATCCATTCCCATACACTGCCCCTATCCAAGTCCATTAAGAAATAATGGTTATAAGATGAAAGTCTTGTTAGGGTTTCAGTGAAAATGTTTGGCACACCAGGATGAAAAGTCAACAATCTGCTTTTAACGAGAGACACTGGAAAAACTTTGGTTAGCATACCACTGAAAATATTAATTCTCCTTAATGGCAGGATGCAACACTGCTTTTTATAGTTTTTGATCCATGTAATAAATTTGGCCATGACAAAGGGATACTCTGGCTTTAGCTCACTGGCAGGAACATTAGCCATTTCCCAACATTAAAAGGTTAGTCCTTTGGATTCTCTGTAATGCACCAAATGGCCAAATTTTTGCATGGAAATAAAATTGCATAGGCCAAAAAATAAAAGTAATAAAGAAGCATAGTCTGTGTGTAAACTGTAGCAGATTTAATTTGGGACATCTTTTTTTGCATCCATCACCTTGCTAAGGGGTCTAAATAAAATACAAATAGGAAGACATATTTTAAAATTAAATGTAGAGGGATGGTAGCAGTATAAATGTAGATGTTGCAGCTTTTTTCCATCTATTTCTGGTCAATAATCTAATGGAAATGTCTAGCTCTGTGAGCTTTTTCTCTGTGTAATTCTATATTATCATGTAGTAAAAGGGGGAAGTGATACTTTTATCAGTTCAGTGTAGTGAAATTTGGACTCCCTTCTGAATCAGAATCTCTCCTCTGAAACAACGCTCCATTTGTTCAGCGTATGAACATAGAGCTGCCTCTTTAGTAAAGCTGATATAAAAACTTGATAATTTATTACTTCAATAGCAAAGGCACCTACTAGCTAATACCACCTTTGGTCCTGGTACAACATGATCTATTTCCTTTACAATAAATAGAAGTGAACAATAGAAATTGCACACCACAGAAAGAATTCTTGTTCAGCCACCTTGCAAATACAGCATTTTTCCATACATAGTAAATTTCAAATACAACAACTTGAAAGTCTGGCAAACTGTGATTGATTTATGTATAGACTAAATTTCACCTCTAATAGCTTTGTCTGTAACAAAAATAAGTCTTTCTGTAGAATATTGACTTAAAAATCTCAAAATACTTTACAGAAATATCATATTCTGAGACTTATTTTGTAGATCAAGAAGCTTAGGCAATCAAACCAGTTGTTTGGCAGATAAGTGGCTAGAATTAAACTGGAAATTCCCTGAATCTCAGAATAATGCTGTAGTAACTTCTCTTCCCTAGGATTTAATGTCTGCTGAAACACCGTTTTCTATATTCTTCCTAAATTATCCTTTTGGGTTCTTGTCTTGTTTTTCATCCACAGAATTCCATATCCTTCAATTATTTCTGATCAGTGAACTAAATTATCACCTTCATTGGTGCCAATCTACCCCACAATCTGCTAGAAAGTAAAATACACACTTCAGAAACTAAAGCTAGAAAGTGACTTCGTAGTAGTCAGTGGATTCTGTCCGTGACAGGTCTCCAGCAGGAGCATTGTTTGAGATTCCAGTGACTGTAGCTACCACTGGAAACCACAGAGACAATCCATGGAAAAGATTACACAATCCTAGAATTTGAAAATCTGTGGGTAACTGGCATGAAATCAAAGGGCATGAATATTAGTGGCATTGATTTACCCACTCTTTAATTTCTTTAAAATTCTGACCTGGGGCTTGGAAGCACCATCTAAGTGAGACATTTGTGAAAAGACTGTCATCGCCATGCATTAAAACTTCTGGGAATAAAGAAAGCTATCATTTCATGTTCAGTCCTGGAGTCCAATCTTGATTCTACCCACTGTTTTTTGAAAAAGGCTAATTAATCATTTTAAACTGGCAGGCTTCTTTGTGATTCTATCCTTAAGATCAAAATACTCCCATATTTTTCAAAGGAACCTGGGTTCTTAATGAGAAAACCCAAACCCTGTAATGTATGTAAGTGTAATAAATAAAATCTTAGTCACTTATCTGTCACTGAGAATTTTTTTGTCCATGTTTGAACTGACACAAAATTTTCTGCTCCTGTTTATATTCCCCTATTATTTTCCTTATGAACTAGCACAGTGTTGAAAACTTGAGTGTGGAGAAAAAAAAATAAGATTTCTTCATTAAATGAAAGAAAAAGGAATAATTTTGGTACTGTTTTTATAACCTAATTTCTATGAAATAATGAGGTTTGTACTTTTCCTTTCAAATCTTGTCTTTTGATTCTATGAAATTTTATTTTGTAAAGCAATACTTTTGGTTTGGATGGTATTTTCTAAAATTTTCCCTGTGATTTAAAAAAAAAAAAGGGATGCAAAGGGGAGAGAGGGAAAAACTTGAAAGACTGAGATGAAAGTAGGATCATTAAACTATTCAAAAGTTATGATGTTTATTAATGAAAATATTATCCTGTGTTTTGAACAGAGTAGGGAACTTAGACTTGGCCTCAACTGTGACCTCCTTGCTGGCTTCCAGTTGATGTTTTCTGAGAGGTCTATGCTGCTGATGCTAGTAAGAGTGAGGAAGGTGCTCCAAGGAGTGAGAATATCATGCAGTAATTAATAAAAGAGATTGAAAGATTAGTAAGAGCCTAAGGAGATACCTCTTGGTATGTGCTGTTATTTATATGTATCTTTCCAGGGATCAGCAGCTCCAATCTTCTCTCTTCCTGTGACTACCTGGGATTGCTGTCAAAGAGTTACAAATTATGAATCTCTCTCACACTTCAATTGTGACATTTTATTTCTTTGTCTTATTAGACTATTAAAGAAACAAAGGAAATTAGATGACAAAACCAAATTAAAATAACTTCTGTATTTCCACTGTGAAATTTGTCGCATTTACCAAGTAATTCTCTTCATATGGTACAGTATTTGATTTTGCACAGAGATTATAAACCTTTATCATGCCTAACAGTAGTCTGGAAGAAGTTTTCAATTAACAAAAAAAGACTTAAATCTGGTTTATTTTATTAGTTAATTGTTACTTTCTCATGTATGCTTTCTTTTAACAAATCGCTGTAGCAAAGATGGCTAGGGAAGGATAAGCATTTTTTACCACCTGTTGTTCTCTCAGACTACTATCAGGCTCATTGGTCTGGATCCTTTGGCTTGAAAGAGGGGGATACTACTGAGACTTCAGGTACTTTTTAAAGAATCAAAATGGGTCCTGGAAAACTGCGGTTGTCTAAGGGGTTTTGGAAATTGGCCTCAGTGGATGGGGCCTATATGGGATTTCCCTTGGCAGCTTCAGCTCCTTGAGGCCAAAGCTAAATCTGAGATTTCACAGTGTGGTGGCTTTCTGTTTATTTTTTTATTTTTAATTTTAATTTATTTTTAGTTTAAACAGCTGAATGGTCCTACTGGGGACAGCGATCAGCATGCATGCTTTGGATCTGCCTGGGCATTGTAAACTGGGACAGAGTTGGCCTAAGAACTGACAGACCATCACTGGTTTCACAATCACATAGTTTAGACCCTACTGTTTCAACTTCCTATCAAAAACTGTTGAATTATTGCCTCCTGTTCACAGACAGAGACTGGCTGACTCAGTTAAGCTTTGCCATGTCCAGTTGCTCTGGCTGAAAGGAAGCAAAGTGAGGTCCACATACTGCTTGACTTTGGAGGAGAGAGATGAGATGTGTGCTCAGAAACTTTTTGATTAATTATATGGAGACTCTGGCTATGTATGTTTTAGAGCAAGGATGTTGCATCACGCAACAAATGGAGGAAAGAAAGTATCTGCTTTTCAAGTCCAGAATCTGTTCTTTTGACTAGTATAGGAGGGGCTTAGTATCCTGTTTCTTTTCTTGGCTGTCCATGAACATCTGGCAGAGATGCCTATGTTTTCAATCCACTCACTAAATTTCTTAATTTCTTTACTTGATCTGAATAGAGTTGCATTGCAAAGTTTGTCCGATGACTTTTATAATCAGACAAGTCATTCACTAATCACTGCTACTCTGAAACAACTACATATGGACACTGTTTTGTAAAATGGCTGAATCACCCTGGATTCAGCCCATGCTAAAATCATCCATGGGGGAGTTGCTACTAACCCTATTGCACTTCACTCATGTGGACATGCTCTGACTAATCTAGAGAGAAGATGTCAGGGTTTAACTCAATTATGTATGTCATAGCTCAAAATATATCTTGTATTGTGTGGGACATAAGAGGTGTGTAAGAAGGGACAGGGAGTACAGTGGGGTAAGGAATCCTTTGTCCTTGCACCGCTAGTGCTGGCTGCCATCGATCTCACCCACTCCATCACAGCAGATATGTTTTGATTCTTAGAAGCAAGGCTGCATGAAAGAGTAGCTGTGCAAACAGCAAATCATTTAATCATAGAATGATTTGGGTTGGAAAGGACCTTGAAGATCACCTAGTTCCAACCTCCCTGCCATGGGCAGGGACATCTTCCACTAGATCAGGTTGCTCAGACCACTATCCAACCTGGCCTTGAACACTTCCAGGGATGGGGCATCCACAACTCCATTGGGTGACCTGTACCAGTGCCTCACCACCCTCACAGTAAAGAATTTTGTCCTAATATCCAATCTAAACCTTCTCTCAGTTTGAAGTCATTCTCCCTGGTCCTTGTAACACTACATTGTAACGACTTCCTCTCCAGCTCTCTTGTAAGCCCTGTTTGGTGCTGGAAAGCTGCTGAGTGCACTGAAATGATACAGAATTGATTGGACTGAAAAAGCTGGCATGATCCTAGCAGGCCAGCCACATGCCACGTAAAGGTCCGTGTTGGAGTGCCGCTGGACCAGATGTCAGAAACCTCTTGGGCACTGCCAGTCCTGGCTGTCCTGGACCAGCCTTCCCCAGAGCTTTCCCACCCTGCCTATTTTTCTTGTCTTAGCATCCAGCGACAGTCTGTCTCTGCTGTGTAGGAGAAAGGTGACAATTGGGAAAAAAGTACGGAGGGGTAAAAAAAGGAAAATAAAATAATCTATGTGAGGCAGAAATTAAATAATTCTTCCTGGCTTTAATGTAAGGGATTGAAACCACAGAGTATGAAATGTGTCACAGACCATGGAGGTGCAATATCTACTGCTGTACCTTGGGTGAGGGGATGTAGATGATACAGGTCCATCAGGTTGGACATCTGAAAGACCTGCAATTCCATTTGGCCTAGTTTCTTCTCACTACTTCTTCATCTATATCAACATACTTGCCTGTGGAATAAGGGGCCAAAGAATTTTTCCTTAAAGCTCAATGAGAGCAAAAATTTTATTAAAGAGTTAGTTTCAACTTAGAAACTCAATGCTATAGTCCCTGACTTTATGTTTAACCATCTTCACTGATAAGCTATTGTTATATTTAAGGAATTTTATTGTTAGTGTTGAGAAAATGAGTCCTGCAAAATCCTTGTCATAAGCCTGAAAGAGTTTCTTGTTATTTTGCAGTATTTCTCCCTGTGTGTGCCTGTAGTCTGTGCTCGAGTTTATCTGATAAGCAGCTCCTTATGCCTTGATTAAGAAGATTTGTTTTCCAGACTCTGTATCATTTCTGTGACCCTCCTTTGAACTCCAGGATTTGATATCCTCCCCAAAGTACAGGCACAAGTACGGTCAAGTACTTGCCTTATGAGTGCTGAGAATAACAGCAGCTGGATTACTCCCTTCTTGTTGCTTAATAGTCTCAGGTTTACACACCCAAAGAAAGTTTTTTCCTTTTTTTTTTTTTAATTGCATTGCACTGACATTAAGCTTTTCAGAATATCTTCTGTGATAACAAAAATTCCTAATGATCTCATTAAAGCACAGACTATATTCTTAGTATTTAGATGTTAGGCAAGTCTGCAGTTTTCCAGGTTTACAGTCCCACGTTCACCTGGGGAATGTTAGAGCTTCTGTTACTACCTACAGACGATCTCATTAACTATATTTTGAAATATTCAAAAGGGATTGAAATGAGAAGTTCCAGAATACCTATTTCAAAACTTCCAAAGGTGCACTCTGCTCATAGAAGTACCTTATATTTCAATCATTGCCCCAGGGCTGGAAGGAAAGTGGGTCCTTCACATGCAGGGCTTCAGCAAAATGATGACACATCTGGTGATGTAAACCAGAAAGGTAATTTGATATGTTTGGAGTTTCCTTGCCTTTTTTTTTTCTTTCTATTAATTGCTTGCTTTCTTTTCTCCCACTCCAAGAAAGGAGGATTGGAACCCAGTAGATGTAGGAAAAACATAAAACTAAGAGCTAGAAAAATAATAAATATCACAACTCGAAAGGGGTAGTTTGGATGAACTGCCAGGTCAACCACTGTCATGCTTATGTACAAAGGGAGAGAGCAGAAATGGGAATTGATTCCAGCTTTGCCAAAACTCTGTGTTATGAGCCTGAGGAAATAGCTGACGTATGTCTTAGGTTCCCTGTGAATAAGTGGCAGCTGATTGTTAAATACCTGGAGAATCACCGACAGAACACACACAGAAATGTTTTTACACCATTTTGCTATAGCATAACTGTATTCCTTTATTTTCAAGATATCCTTCTAATTTATTGCAGAAAGGAATATAATTACAATCTGAACCTCAGGCAAGCCCTAAGCCTCACCAACAGTTTTGTACTTCTTTACAGCAAAACTCGTCTTACTACACCTGTTTTGCCTTTGCTTTGCCATTTTTTTTTTTTTTAATTCACCCATGTGCATAATATGATCAGTATGGTGGGACTGAAAAGCACACTTTCGATCCCTGTGCTGTAATACATAAGCTTGGAATAATTCTATATATTCACATAGAACTAGGTGGCTCTGCAGCTTCAGGACTCCGAATCTCCAGAGATGAATAAAAATTCTGAGGAAGACTGCATATTCACTACATTGTTTCATGTTCGGCTTTAAGATCATGCAAATGGCTGTACTGACATTTCAGTTTCTTGAGAAAGAAGTCTGAATCAGTGCTTACAGCTGTTGTAGAATTTTCTCCAAACTGTTATGTGAATCAAATCTCTTCACTTGAATACCTTGCTACTTTACAAGACAAACTATGCTGAGTATAATATACATTTTGCACAATTTGCTGCAGTTAGAGTTCCCAGATCTTCCAATATGGGGCAGCAGTTGCCAAATCCTGGCAGAAGAGAGTCACTTATTCCCATCTGTGAAAATATAATCCTCTTTCTCTATGTAGGCAGAGAGAAGTTACTAAAATAAGCCACTGGAAATGTGGAAGAGATGGAGTTTGTTTTATTCTTTTTTTTTTCTTTCTATTTTTTTTTAATTTGCTGGCAAAGCAGAGGTAATGTGGTCAAGGAATGTTTCCATTTCTTACATTCTTTATGATGGTGAAACCTACACATTAATCTTTTGTGTGATGTAGTTTCTGGTCAGAATTGTGAATCATCCTTTGGTTGCTGAAGGTGTTTTTAACTCATGTGAGTTGTTTTTCTAGCTAATTCAGTGTTAAAGACAACATTTTAATTTCTTCGCGATATAAACTGATGCTTTGCTCACTAGATGCCACTGCAATATTCTAAAAGACTTCTGGAATGTATAATTTCTCTTCTCTTTGTGGAACTTTGTTCCACCCTTGGATCATATTTATCCCGTATTTGGAGGTATAACAGATATATATCAGGGTTTTATATCTGAAAATATTGTTCTTCAGTATAACAGTTTAGAAGCATTTGCTCATACTTACCGACAAAGAAAACCTAATAAAACAAAGAAAAATGATGATGATTTTGGCTGAATCTTTCATGGTTTTCACTAGATTCTCTCACTAAGCAAATAGACCATTAGCTTCAAATTTCTCCTGATTCCTCTCATCCTCTGACAGTCCTTTCACAGATGCCCATGCCTTTGATTTGCTTTGTTTTCTATGTTCAGTTCTATGTCCCTACTTCATTCTTCATTCTTTAGTTCTTCCAAAAAATTGAAATGCTGTGTGCCCCCAGTGCTGCATTATAGGCTATCTTGCCTAATTTGATTTCAGTAAAGGGCCTTCCTTATGCTTAGTATTCATACCTTGCCTATCAGAATGAACCATAAATAACCATAATAATAGTCATGACTGAGTACTTGCTTTTGAACAAAGCACTGTTCTATCTTTCTTTTCCTTTTTAAGTCTGCAAAACACATTGCCACATTTTCCACAGGCTCATCTTCCACACCTATCAAACTTCAGCTGTTATACAACCAGTGTCCATTTGGTCAGCCAACAGTAGAAATGTTTTCATTGAGACCTACACTGAACTCAGCATAATAGCTAACAGGTGGTCAAATTAGAAGAAAAACAAGTTTTAAAAAAATGTGAAGCAAATAAATACTCAGGATCTTAAATGCTGATCAAACAGTGATTAAAAATTAGCTTATATTGACATGCAGTTTGGGAAAGAGCCATCAAAACAGTCCACATCTTGTGGGAAGGACTCAGTCCTCCTACTGATGAAGTTGAGAGGAAAACTCAGCAGATAATTCAGATGAATATTGTTCGGTCATTTTCTTTTTTCAGTTTACCCGTGGAAATGAATGTGAACTTTGGTAGATGTATATAAATGTATTTAGTTGATAAAATAAAATACAAGCAGCAATGTGCTATTGGAATTTGGAAACTCATACTGCATAATAGTATTGCTTCTTGTTGACTGGCAGAAGAATAGCATGGGTTTATATCCATCTTCTACCTGGATGAATGTTGTTGCTGAATCAGAATATAAGCACAGACAGTCTCACTTCTACTGAACAATTTTAAAATACATATTTCATCTTACTGAGCAAGCTTTAAACTTTTTTTCTGAGTGTTAAATGAATAAAATAATTATTAGAAAGGAAAGTAAATATTGTACAAAATAGTTACTCTTATTATATGTATCAATATCTCAAATAAGCACATTGCAGAAGCACATACATGCCTGTAGCATATCAAAAATGAAACAGCTAACAACTGAAAAGAAAATGCCAACGTTCAATAATTTCTAATGGCAACAAATTTAAAAAAATATCTTTTTCACAGTAGAGATAATGATAATTTTGGCATACATATAAGATTATTACTCAATAATTTTATAGATTTTTACAAAATGAATAATACTGCATCATCCCAAGGGGAGAACCTGAAAAAAACCCTCATTTACCTTGGTATAGCACCATATTAAGAAGTTGCCATAAAACTGAACCTTCACAAAGCTTCACTGATGTTTGTTTACACAAGAAACATCATGAAAAGTGCTTAAACCCAGTGCTTTGGCTGCAGCAAATGGACCTACCCTATAGTAAGGCTGCAAAACTTATTTATAAAGAGCAGTGATAAATGTAGTTAACTATTTATTTAAACGTTAACGTTAGAAGTTAACAAAGGGAGAGGAATCAGGAAGCTCAGTTAAAGTTGCAGATCTGTTCTGAAGTCTCAGCATTGTTCCTTTTATTTTTCTCAGCAGCATGGGTTCAGGATGGAGTTGTTAGGTTTAAGTTAGAATTTCCTGGCTTTTTTTTTTTTTTTTTGGTTTGTGTTAAACCTCAGTATTTTTAAATGTACTTTCACAAGGGATTCCACTGGTCAATTCTTGTCCTTTTTCCTTTTCCCCCAAGGTTGTTTTATGCATATGTAATCATTTTACAGATGGCATACAACAATTTGAAACTAACTCCTTCTAAGCTATCCATTCCAAACAAAAATAACCAAATTTAACAACTATTTTCTCTACTGCTGTTTCAGTGCTTTTTCGGTGTTCAAATCATACTGGGTTTTTTGGAGGGGGAAAAAAAAGTGTTTTTTTTTAATGCTCTCCAGGAGATTCAGCTCCAGGCTCACTTCTACAGATAAGAAATGGTATCTGGCTTCATCTCACTTCTGCTATCTGCCTGCTACTGCTGTAGCATGGTATTCCTACCTTCAGTGGCAGCATACAGCTGCTGCTTCTCTTTCCTCTTAGAGCCACTCTTATGAAAGGTACTAGCTGAAAATACGCAAACAAACTGCACTACCAAAGAAGAAATTTTGAGTCCTTTTTTAATTTCATCAGAAATTTATTCTTAATTGTAAGAAGGTAAATGTGATGAGTCAATACAAAAGCATTAAAGGAGAAATGTTGAACATGAGTCAAAATTAATTTTTTTCCCTGTTTGTAAGAAAAGGATAACTAACTTGATTTCTTTTTTGGTTATTAATTTGGATTTGTTTGATTATCCTATCTATTTATTTTTTTATTTCTCCAGCTCACCAGGATGAGCTGTAATGATGAGCTCGAGTTCCCTCACTTTCATTTTGCCAGCCCAGACCATCCTCCTGTGATTTGTTGGGTTCTTGTGGCTGAGCTACCTTGGAGCAGGCTTGCAGTAGTTTATGCAATGAAATGCTGAAGTACAGGAGGGTGACACTGAAATGATAAGTTTTAAACTTCGTATTTCTTGAATAACATTTCTGTTTTCACTCTGATTTGGAATTGATGTCAAAATAATGGAATTGGGGTTTTATGCACACTCCCACTGCAATGAGAATACACTGTCCTTATACATGTATTTCACCGGCCTGAGTTTAGATTACATGCATGACGTATCCAACCGGTGTTACTCCCTGTATTTCACATCTTGGTAAAATACTCATTGGTGCTCCCTGGTGCTGCGATGATGGCTGTCTTTCAAACATCACTGTTCAGGAAAGAACATCTCTCTATTTCTGATTCTGGTTCCAGAATTTCTTCAGTTTGTTCTGATCACCTTTTTGATCAGATCTCCTAAATGCTAAGAATGAGGGACTTATTAAAAGAGAGAAACCAGCTGTAGCTTTCAGGAAAAACATGAATATTTTTGAGACTATTGATAAAGTTGTAAGATTTTAAAGTGACTCCATTCCTATGGGATATTAAGTATTTTGCGCTATACATTCAGAGGTACTGTGGGAACATTAATAATTTTCAGTGGTGAATTTAGTGACAAACTCTCTGCCTCAGTAAACTAGTCCAGGTATGTAGCCATTACCTGGAAGTCATTCTGAAAAAGCTAATCTTAATTTTCTTCTCATAGACAGTAGTAAAAATGAAAATTGACCTATTTTTAACCACTTCTTGACTCATAAGTTGTTCTATTATTGCTGTTTTACTGGTGTATTAACCATGAACTCTGAAGCCATGCATTATTTAATGTGCCAATATTGTGTAACTTTTTCTCAAGAGAAATCTAATGGTATATATTTTTTAAAATTAAAAGTGAGCTCACCATTTTGTTCCAGCAGCAGTTTTCACTTGAGAAGTGTAAACATATTCTGTGGTTACAGTTTCTTGATAAAATAATATAAATATATAAGCATTCCTTTGCGGAGTCCATTTGTGGAATTTTCTTGCTTTCTATCATTCTGAGGGGTGTGTGCACCATGGGGATCTGTGCTTTACAAATAGAAATTACCCATCAGATAGATGGATAAGATTATCCCCAATTCCTGTTACAGGGAGCTAAGCATGCAGATCCTTTGGATGTTTTCAGATATTTTAGCCAAAGTGGGTATGTGGTCTAACTTTATTACTGTGAGAAAGCCACAGGCAACATTCTCAGTTGTGTAAACTGATCCAGTAAATTCAGCTTTGCTGATTTATGTTAACTGATGATCTGACCCAGTGTTTTAAAGCTATTAAACATATCAGACATACAATAAAATATAATTGTTGATTGACTGTTTCTTACAGAACACAAACACAGAGAATGGACATTTAAGACTTTCATAGTCATTCAATATTTTAAATGATGGTTGAACGCAACAGAGCTATTCTAATCTATGCCGGCTCAGCATCTGACACAATAGTGCTGAATGCTGTTAGATCATTTGGCTGTTTCTGTTTACTATAGTATAATACAAGAGCAATGGGACACTTGGCAAACTTAAATGGCAACAAGATTACTATAGATAAAAAGAAATATTTTCAGAGTATATAATTAACTATTGGAGAGTATCCTGTTCCTCGATATTTTAAGGCAAGAAGGTTAAGATTATAAAATCACTTTGTCCAGGATAAAAATATAAAACAGTCCTGAATTCTTCTGTTTCACTTCCTGAGCTGACCGCAAGTTTCTGCGTGCTAGGTACATGCTTTCTGTTAGGCATAGTGTTGCTTTGTTTTCATTATGGATGAGCACAATGGTGGTCAGAGGAAAAAGATTCTGTTTTCCTTTGAAACATTTGACACTTTTCCCTGCCAGAGGAAATGATCCTGGCTCAAAGGACTCATCAGCCTGACCAAAATTAGCAATTTCCAAACTATTAGGTCAATGAAGGGATTTGCTGGATATCAATTCCTCAGCCTTTTAGGCAGTTTAAAAAGAACTCTGTTCTGGCATTTCTCCAGATTTTATATTGTGCCTGGAATTTCAGCCTCCAGCCTCTCACTCCAGTTCACTGGAGTTTACCCAGTGATCATTTGATGTTGATGTTTTGCTTTGACACGGTGCTAACATGATGTGCTGAGGATGGAGAAAATATCAAAGAGCACAAAAAACTCTTTTGCTGTTTAAAAATATTTGAAACCAAATCTAAACTTTGCTGATAGCTGAATCCTTTCTTTTTGTGATTTTTGGAACAGATAGGCTTTTTATCCAAACTATTTATCCTAATCAGCAGTTGGAGGAGAGGAATGTTAAATAAACCATTTTATTCTGATTCTTTCTCTGGATGTTTACCAGTCTGTTGACAAAGGCCAGAGAATGTTTAATGACTTTGCGGGGAGACTTGAAACAGAAGTGGGGATCACACTGGATGCTCCGTATTTGCTTTCTTTCACAGTGCAACAAAAGGGAAATGATGACAGACCACCTCTTGATACCCAGTTTGATTAAGAAAATTTATCATGTTCCTTGTCATGAGTTCAAGTCTCCCACATTGAATAATATAAACATTCTCAAACGGAGCCAGGAATAGGCAGATAAGACTCAGATGTCTCTACCAGAGAATCATATTCAGTCTAGAAACGTGAACATGACCTCAAAATAACTCTCATGTAGAACTAGGGAGGATTTAAAAGTACTTGAAAGCCTTCTCCCTGTGCAATTGACTCAGGACTCCCAGTTTGGTGAAAGGAAAAGTGGTCTCTTCCATTTCTGAATTCTGTACATTCCTTGAGCTGACAGTAATAAGACACATAATCGGGAACTCATTAGTTCCTGGAACTTTGAATTCATTTTCGTTCTGTCAGTTCTCATATAGAAAATTATCCCCCAAATTAAAGCAGCATTCTGACAGTCACGTTAGAGAATGCTACAAAGGAGATAAAAGTGGCATAGAACAAAAATATATTTCAAGACTGTGTCATCAGATTTATCTCGTGAAAGCAAGAATATAATTTTTTGACAGTAAGAGCTACATATAAACAAAAAATGTACACATTTTTTATTTAAAGAATTTGCTCTGTTTGTGGGTTTGCACACTTCTGAGTCTGCACTGCAGGACATAACCAAAAAGCCCATTTCTTTAGTGGCTTACTCGTGGAAATCATGCATTTTAGTAGTGTATTCTGAATGCACCTAAAATGAGCAATAAACACTTCTAAGAAACAGATCTCAAAACTTGTACTTCCACATGGAATATTGAACTCCAGGTTTGTATGAAAGTTCCAATGAAGGAATAAAGAGGAAATCTGACATCAGAGGCAGTGTTGGTTTTATATCATCCAAACTTAGGTGGTTGCAGGAACACTGTAGAATGAAGATATCCCATCTCAAATAATGACAACCTCCACAAGTATGACATTAAGTACAATTTTTCCAGCTGAAGTAAAAACTTTTTAGAGCTTCAGTACAGCTCTAAACTGTGCATTGAATTTTGAACAACCAGGAAACAGAAAATGGATTAAATTCAATTAAAAATGTGCACAGGCAAATAGTTTTTCCGTTCCTAGAATCAAGGCTTAATGCCCTAGCTCTTCATCTCTGGAGACCTGATTCTCAGTCTAGGGTGGGTAATAAATAACATGCTTGTTTGGTCAAGTGGTTATCTTCCATTTGCCAACTTTAAGGATACTTTTTGTGTATTGTAGACTGGCTTTTCATAGATTGATTATCTTCTATATAGAGTAAATTCCCAAGCAGAATTTTCAGCACATTTGGTAGCAGGATAGTCTTTATAGGTGGGTGGTAGAAAAATAACCTTTATTTTTATACAATACATATGGTAGACATGTGGCAGAAAACAGAAAACGACAGGGGATTTAAAACACCATCAGAGAAAATCAAAGGGATAAAGTCAAATGAAGCAGATGGGCTTATGATGTTAGTGGTAATTGATATGAATATTTAGATAGAAATTACATAATAATTTTTGCTTACTAGATGTCTTCTATTCTATATGTAGGGTTTTTACCATAAAATGTATGTCTGGTCCCTGAAAATTTCAGGTGCAGTAAAAAAAGCTCATGCAACGTTTCTTTAGATAAAACAGTTCTGAAGGATGGGTCACAGCTTAAATCTAGGGAACATGGTTTGCTAAATAAAATGACTGATATTCCATTCATGCAAAAATATGTTAAGAGTATTTGAAAAGGTTTTTCCACATGTAATATTGAAATGTTTTGTTTGGAAACTTTTAAGTCTGTAACTGTTCAGATCTTTGACCTAGGGGTGAGAGGTCAAGCAATAACTAAGGTTAAATGGTGGGCATTTCTGGTCTACAGATATTTCACCTTGAGATGCTCTTCTTGTATGAAGAGCTTTGTATGTGCATCCTTTCAGACCTAATTCTTTTATCACATTCCTTAGCACCTTCAATAATACACTGAGCAATAGCATGGAGTATTTGTTTTCTCAGATCTCACTCCCATAGGAAAAACTATGTCTAGATTTGCTTTTGTAGAGCTTCTTTTGGTTTGATCTTCTCTGTTTATAGATACAGTTTTGGTTTTATAAGTCCATCTAAAAGAAATGTGCTTTGACCTTGGAGCAAAAGGTGGTGAGATTTCTGAAGTTTATTACTTGGTGAGTGGGCCCATTTCACAGTTTTGAAATGTCTTTGAGAAAATCGTGTCTTTTGCCTAGACAAACACTTTAGTTACTGTAGAGCATTGCACTATTCTGTTTTTAAATACAGTCTTCACTCCAGACTTGAAGCAGTTTTATAAATGCCCTGAGACCTGGATGTTGCAACAGCGGGTCTGAGATTGATGTAATGATTTGTGATAATGAGTTTTCCCCTGGTGACTTCATATTCTGTGCCTGAAACTTGCCTTACGCTGATGCTCCAACCAAGGCAGGAATTTCACTCTATATTTAGGTTTAGATTTGGAATGAACAGTATTGTCTTCTTTGAGACACTGTTTTGATGTTTGAGAAAATGAATGAATTTCTGTCTTTCCTCTGAGCCTGTTTTAATCATACATATTCCACTTTTTTAATCTAGACTATCATCATGGTTTTACCCCAGCCAGCAACCAAGCACCACACTCCCTCACCAGCAGGATTGGGTAGAGAATCAGAAGGGTAAAAGCTAGAAAAATTGTAGGTAGAGATAAAGACAGTTTAATAGGAAAAGCAAAAGCCATGCACTCAAGCAAAGAAAAACAAAGAAATAATTCAGTGCTTCCCATGGGCAGGCAGGTGTTCAGCCATTTCCAGGAGAGCAGGGCCCCATCACGCCTAATGGTTACTTGGGAAGACAGACACCATCATTCTAAACCTTCCCCCTCTTTGTCCTTCTTTCCCCCACTTTATATACTGAGCATGATGTCACATGTTCTGGAATATCCCTTTGCTCAGTTTGGGTCACCAGTCCCAGCCATGTCTCCTCCCACCCTCCTATGCACCCCAACTCCCTTGCCAGCACGGCAGTATGAAAAGCAGAAAGGTCCTTGGCTCTGGGTAAGCACTGCTCAGCAACAACAGAAACACCTCTATATTATTAACCCTGTTCTCAGCACAAATCCAAAACTCAGCCCACTGCGAAGAAAACTAGCTCTACCAAAACTAGCACAGGAATTGGGCTCTTAACATGTTTCCAAATATCAATGATACAGGCTGTAGTGAAAATCTCATTCCTGAAGAAATAGGTTGTTTTCTGGTTGCAGCTATTTCATGAGTCATCAGTGACTTCAGCATTTCCCTCTTCCCTGGGTAGGACAGGACATAAATGTTTGGAGTATGGATTCTTATTTATCCTTTTACATTTATTGACAGCTCCTGGTGTTTCCAGCTGTAATATAAGGAAAGCAGTACGGTATCATGATGAGTTCAGCTGGAAGAATATCCATGTCTCTTATTTAACATACAGGAAATGAAGGCCTATTTGGTATTATAAATTGTGTGGGTCCAAGGAATGGGTTAAATTGGAGCTTGTGTTTTTGCAAGAAGTGGAAACACAGGGGCATAATGGAAGTGGAAGTAACTTCCTGGTTGTCAAAGCAAATTCCCATTGGATTGAAGATAGATTTGAGGTCTTTATGTATTAGTACAAGAAGAATTTAGGAAGGTTGTGTTTTAAAAAAAAACAGATAAACTTTGGAAAAATAACAATACCACAATAATTAGCCCAGAACCTGTGGATAATCATGCAATTATTATCCACGTTAGCCACATCCAAACTGATCAGTAGGGTTAGATAAAAAACATACAGATTTTTATAGGTTGCATGAAAAATTCGGAAAAAATCACATGTGGACTGGGCATCTGCATTGCAAGTCCAATGCAAGGAGAATAGAAAAACAACAGGAAACTAAATTGTAGAAGACCTTTCCAGCTAAAGATTTAAAGATTTATTCAACTGACCAAGAAATTGTGCTTACAAGAGTATACAAACATGTAACCTTTCTCAGTAGGTAGCAGTGCTCAATAAGACAGAAATTATGTGTGCTGAGTAATACCTTTTGGATTATTTCAGGTAGTGTTTTCAGTGGAGGTACGAATATTTCTGGCATGATAGTCGTCTGATGACTGTGAATAAGTATATGCTCCCATGTTCTGTTGACATGCACTTTAAAGGCATACGGCAAACATTTAAATCAGAGATGGAAGTGTGTATGGGAACAATTTTCAGCTGTATAACTCCATGCAGATTTGGTAGTAATATTCCTTGTTATTCATCTGTGCATAAAGCTACATGACCTGATACGCAACTGCAGCATCAACATAGCACTGCACAAGCAATTACATTTGAACTTCAGAAAAGTGTGTTCATGCTGCCATTTTGTCTTATGTTTTGGGAGAGATTGCTGAATCTAAGAAACATAAAAATGGAGTAAAGCAAAGTGGTTTTGCTCTGTAACAGGGAGTCTACATCGATCACTGAAAACTTGAGTGGTGGTAATCATCAGAAAACTTTGGGGAATGGGAAGCCTGCTGTGGCTTGCAGTAACTGTTACAACAAAGTTAATGGGATATGAATATACATAAATATACATTTGCACCTTGGCATGTCTTTTGCACTATTGTTTGTTTATATGATGTTTTTATTATTATTTTTTGTAGTAGGGGACAGTAGGTTTAAAAGGGCATTACAGTAATATGGGCATAGACTGTAAAACTTATCAGATGTTCACTGCTTATAAACACAATACACTCCCTCTCTCATTCTTTGATCTTATAACTAGCAAAAAAAAAAAGGGGGAGGGGGGAAATGACACTTAGAACCTTTTGTTTAAGGCCTTTAATTTAGCTTTATAACACACTCAGACTGTATACTGCTGTATCTACTTAGTAAATCAAGAAACTGAGACAGTGAGATTAAGTGATTTATCCAAGTTGCAAGAGACTCAGTGACAGAATTGGAATTAGAAGCCAAATGTCTTATTTCTCGAATCTTTGGTCCAACTCATCAGATTCAAGATTAAAAATCAGACAAAACTCAGGAGCTTGGCTGCTGAGGAAACTGCTAAGTTTTGTTCAGATATCCTTAGGCTTACAAGTAAGTTTGTTTGTAATTCAGGTGCCAAGATAATAAATGAGATATAAATTATAATGCAAGTCATACTTTTGTATGATTATTTTTATTGGAAAGTGCAGAAACTAAATCAAACTTTGCAGGGAAGCATGTTAGTTTCAATGATTTTTTTCCTCAGGAGAGCCTTTGCAGGTTCAAGATGGAATTTCTAGTTACAGAAACCCAACACAGAAACACTGAATGTGATGAGGGCTAAATGGTTGGGGTGCTTACCTTCAGTTTAGGAAAAAAGGGCTCAATCTGTGTTGCATCAATTCAGGATGGTGATTTGAGTCTTGTTCTTTTGCATCACCTACAGACACTGGTTATTCTGGTGACACTCTTGCTGTTTTCTCTCAAAACTCTGAAACAGTTGCCTGTTTCATTCAAACACCACACAGAAAAATCTTCAGAATCTTTTTTTTTGCTATAAAACTGTCCTTTCTCACGCAGCTTCTAATATAGGTACTTGAATAGTCTGTTAGTAGCATGTTCAAAGTTCAAAGCAGCAGTGATCTAAATCATCATTCTACAGCCTATACAAAATATCTGAGCCATCAAGACCAGGTGTTTACAACACAAAAATTGCTAAAGTAAATGCAACACATTTCCATTAGTTTTTGACAGTTTTACTAAGGCAGCCAAAGTCTGAATGTACTTTGAACCAGAATCTCCTGCTCAGTAGTAGAAATTATCTGTTCTGTTGAGGGCAGAGATATGTTGCAGCAGAAGGCAGAGGCTAAGCACAGTTGTGATGTGGAGAGAGGAAGGAGGAATGGAGCTCTGCGAACCATATGACTGCATGCAGCCCAGAGTTCGTGGTGTGCTAAGTCATGCTAACTAGAGGGAAAAAAGAAAGAGACTCCCTCCTGAGTTTCCAGTGCAGTCTACCCCTAGGAAGAAGCCTGCTTTGTGTGTTTAACAAGGACTTCTAGCCTTCACTACTGTTGATTATGTTTATTTCTTAAATTAAATTATTTTTTAAAAATAAATTAATTGCATGCATGAATCCAACTTTTTAGTTAACATATTGGGATGCTTGGACTGGTGCCAATTCTGTATTTTACTTTCTGATTTTTGGAACATTATGTCATGATGAAACCAGAGAAAGTGTGTAATAGATCCATTCCCTTGTTATCTGTGATCTTACTAGTTCCACAGCTTGCAAATCCTCCAAATTAGGTTCACATATCAGCACTTCAATAGTCTTCAGCAGCATCAGCCTGACACAACATAACAAGCTTTCTGATACTGAAATGAATGGCTGCCCTTTAGCAGCAGTGATATAAACTGGATTTCACTTTCTTTAATGGCTGAGTAACTTTTGTTCAAGTATTACAGGAATTTATTTCAAACCCTCCCTCTACTTTGTGTGTGTGTGTGTGTGTGTGTGTGTCTGTGAATTAAAGTTTGTCAGTAAATGGTCTGTTTCTCTGCAGAAAGCTTTGGCCAGCTGAAGCCTAATATAAAGTGCAGAAGTCCTACTGATCTGTACATAAAAGAATATTGCAAATGTACTCTTCAAAAGTTAGAAAATTATCATTATGTTTTTATAGATAACATCACCTTGGTTTCCCTGTGCATGAGAACTGCAAGTAGTACATTTAATGGCATAATTGTAGACAGCACTTGTGGGAGGCATACTGAGCACAGGATGAACAATCCTCTTCCTGCAGCCCTTTGCCTCATTTACCGGACACCTTCTAAGCTGTGCGGCAAGTGAGGCAAGGCGAGGGACCGAGAGACAATGGGCTCATTCACTGCAGAACACTGATTCATTTCTGCATTACCTTTCACTCTGCACAGCAGATGAAACGGGGGGGAGAAAAAGGGGGGAGCATGTGGAAAAAATAGTATGAGTTTTGTGTAATTAAAAATTCTATAATAATCTACAAGCACAAGAAGAGCAGTTGAAAAAATATGCCTGATTTGAGAATTTCTTGACTGTTGCATGTGAAATATACCAGAATGAATGTTTTCTAGTAGTTTTTTGATTTTGTTGTAAGGTATGTGTACCCATTTGCAAGTGGCTGTTCTTTACGTTCATATAGAGTTGACAGTAATTTTAATGTGTGAGATGATTAAATTTGAACAGGATTTTCCATGTCAGCAAATGTAGGTTTATCAAAATAGAAATATTCAGAAGAAAGCAGCCTTTTTTTTTCTTCCCCTTTTCTGAAGATTTCACAGGAGATGGAAATATTTGAGGTCTGTCAGTGTTTAATTTCTGCTTCAGTATAAGTTTAGCAATGACATATAAAAATTGTTGCTTTGGATCTTTCATGCTTCTCTTCCCAGTAGAAAAGATGCTGTGCATCTGGACTATGTTTTCCATACTGCATGGCAGTCAGTCCCTGGGGACGCATGCTAGCAGAGAAAATAGATCCTTTTATTTCATTTTGCATTTGACAGATCAGATAAAATACATTGATTCAATGATAGTAAAATAATTCAGCTTAAAAAGCTAAAAAAGAATAAGGAGATTTTTTAAACTTTTGTCTCAGTTAATTATAAAAATAAGTACCAGAATATCAGACTTTCCCCTGGGGTGGAATGTTCATATTTTATCATCTATGCCACTTACAGATTAGGCAAAGTAGATGATTATATTGCAAATCCTGATTAAGACATACCAAGTTATTTTCATCTTATTTTTTTTTATGATTTATATTCTCTTACAGGCTCTTTGTGTGGTCTGGACAGGGCCTCAGTAGAGCAGAAACTTCGAGACTTGTGCCAAGCTGTGCAATGTTATGGTGGTCTGATGATATGGGTTGCTGCTATTTTCTATTTTAATAACAACTGTTTTCTTTTAACATTATAGAGCTAGCAGTTGTTAGTGCTTTTAATTGAACTACCCATGAAGTGTGAATGATAGGTGGAGCTGGCACAAGGGATGATCCAGAATAAATTAATAATATTAATAACATGGCTGGAGTTTATTTTGCTTGCAGAAAATCCCTTCTCTGATTAGCCAATAGATTCAGCATTTGTGTGTGTGTGTGTCTCCATCACCACCACTGCAGGCCTTAATACTTTGTATAGTCTGTTTCCCTTTAAATGCTGCTTTAGGCTTGAGTTCACATGTCTTTCCTTAGCTCATACTATTTTTGTAGCAGGGCCAACAGCCTGACAGCACTTTTTAAAAAGAATGAATGGGGTTAAAGTACCCAAGTAGTGATATGCTGTTTTGATGGCTGTTCCCCATAGTTTTGACTGCTGAGCAGTCAGTTATTGGCAAGTCACTGAGAACAAACAATTCAAATTCAAGCTGTAGTTTTCTTGTGAACGATATCACTTTTGTAGTCTAACAGTGAAATACTTCCTTTAGAAGAGTCCCTTCTCATAATGTCACTGTCAGAAAGATTACTCCAGTCTGTGTTATTCCAGTCCTACCCTCCCTAGACAAATTAATTTATAGAGGTCGCACTTGTTTCAATGTACATGTTATCTAGCCTGCACTGTGGTGTGCCTACTGGCACAGCAGCTACAGCTCCCTGAGTCAACATGTGTGGGAAGAGACTTGGGAACCTTCTCCAGGACAGGGCAGTGGGCTCTCATTATCCAGCCATCTGGACCCCAGATTATTCCAGATGTGACATGTGCAGTAAAGGCTGCCACACAAATACGTGTTATGAATTCAGCTCATTTTATTTTGAGTTATAGGGTTTTGAATTCGCTCTGTTCCTTCATCTACAATAAACAAACACATGTGTATGTGTACACACACACACTACTGCCTTTATATGCTGTACCTACGTCCACACCCACTCACACCCTGAATAGCTTTACCAAACTTGCTCCTGTGCAAGTCTATCATTCAGCTTCTATGTGCTTCACCTCTGGGAGGTTGTCATTTCCACTCTTATCTCATACTGGTCCTTCTGGCTTGCTGACTGGCTTCAGTGACATTTACAATGTTCCAGGAAGATGATTTCTCTCTTTATCTCTTTCTTAAATGAGTGCCATGACTACATCTGGGGGGAGAAACCTGGCAGTTCAAGAATGGGAAGCAATTATGCATCATACACCCTTTAGCCTTTATATTTATCTTTTATATTAACAATTTCTGTGGAACGAGAAGCCAAGTCTTTGAACAAAGAAATATATAACAAGCTGGGACAAGTGTGGTGAGGCAAATGTTCATGTGGAACAAATATTTCTATAAACCAATTCAAGAGCACAGGAGAATTTTTTAGGGACTCATTTGCAGGACATAAATGCTGACCTTATGTAGTCTCTATGTATAGGAACCTTCCTCAAACTTATACTACAAAGTACAGAGCAGACTTAAGGAATTAGTTTATATAGAGGGTTGGTTCTTAAAGCCTTATCTTACCTTGGGATAAGGAATTGATTGGGGTTATCTACTGTCTGACTTTGGGCACTCAAATGAAGCACCCCACCTGGAAGACTAGCCTTTCCAAACTCCTTACATGTACTCAATGGAGGATACAGATGCATGTAGAGACCACTTCTGAAAAACTGCCTGACAACTGCCTGTCCCTCTCTACTCACTGTAGAAATATCAGGGAGGCAGACAGAATTCTAAGTCAGTAGACTAAGGTATGTGCTGTGAAATGCCTCTATGAGGCATATTAGTTCTTTTTTTTTTTAATTTTTCTCAACAAGATTAAATTATATGAAAATGGAGCAAGCGTTTTGTTTTTTTTTTCAGCTTGGAAAGAACAGACATATATGGCATCAAATGTATTTTGGATGAGCATCCTCTAGTATAATACCTGCTGTTCAATTGTCTGAAAGTGTGAAGGAATGGATGCCTTAACACATTCATTGCTCCAGGAAGAAAATGGTACAGTGCCCTTTATGTGTCTAGATCACTGTATGAAAACAATCCGTTACTCTGAGGACGCTAAGTTTATTTAATCATATTAATTATTTACAAGTTCATATGTCATTGGACTCTTCGTATGATAAAATAGTGACTGGATCTGTTACTGGATCTCCATTCCCTGGCTCCTTTCTTTTTCTCTAAAATAAACACCTTTTGGTTTTTTGCAACCATATTTTTTTCCCCATGTAGGCTTTTTATTCACTTCTAGCTCCTTTTCTTTCTTAACCTGGCTCTTGTACTTCCTTTTGACTGTAGCGTAGTGGTTTCTCAGTTAAACATATTTCCTCAGCATTTCCGTGGCCCTCTTTCCAGTTAAGTTAAATATAAATAGGTACAGATTGCCATTCCAGTAATTTCTCTGTATAGTCATTGCTTCTGGTGTCATGCTGTTGTAAGGTCAGATGCTCTTTGAACTGGTATTGTCTCTTCACTTCATAGGTAACCTGACATGTTTTTTCACACTAGGAAAATAATAAGGTCAGCTTGCAGAAATTCCTTTAAAACTTTACTGACCATCCTATCTGGTAGTAGAGATGAACCTCTTTCTCTACATGTAGATAGTTATCCAAATCCGTTTTGTCTCAGCCCTCTTGTGCATTGTTCTGGGAGTTTTCTTCCTGTGGACAGCTCAGCAGATCCATGTGGACCATCTCCAGGTCAGTCCCAAGGTTTTGCTGCTTTACAGTTCCTAGTTAAGAAATATTATGAAAAAAAAAGGGTCATTGTTGCCTCTGTTCCCTCTTGTTCAATTTGGAGGATGTTCTGGCACACACTAAGCTTCAGTGAATCCCAGTGATCTGGCACTGGGTCTGGGCTTTGCTTACTTCCTAACTTAGGCTTATAGGCCAGGAAAATGTTGTAATGTGCTGCTTCTTTCCAGTTTCTTCTCTCCAGTTAGTCCTTGGAGATTCCTCCTCTTCAGATTCAACTGTAGACCTTCATATATTATTTTCTCTGCTGTTTTTCAGCTCAGCAGATTTCTTGTAACTTCCTGCCTAATGGATCCATCTCCTCCTCTTCACTCCTTATATGAACATGAGGTCATGGTGAGGTTGTTTACTCCTAAGTCTGCTTCCAGAAACCCTTGTCCTTTCAGTTTGTAATCTTTTAAACCCTTGCAGAACTTTAAACACTTTCAACTCAGTTGATTCTTCTCTTCCGAATTTTCAGTTTAAGTGATTAATCTTTATTTTTCAGTGGGTGTACTTGAGTGCTACAAGATTCTTATGCAAACACAGGAGACAAAAAATAAATATATTGCAGAAAAGGCAACTGGATAGGAATGAGAAACAGTAACTTCAGCTTTAGCCTAACAAAGAAAGGAAAGAAAAAGGCAAGGTGTGATCATGATAAGAGAGCTCCAAAGAGCAGAAATTAGGCACCTGTTCTTCTGGCATTTCATAGTTGGGATTGATTCATTAATTGATTGATTCCCAAAGGTCAGCATTGTAAGGTTGTCACAGTGAGTTTTGACACTTGTGCTCTTTTCCCACATCTCTACATTTCTGGTCACGGTTGACAGTCAGTACAAAACTATACTCACAGAGTCCTCTCTTCTATGTTCAAGGAGGTCTGGACACTTAGTGTGGAATAGACACAGTGACAGCAATTTAGAAAATTCTGGACATTGTTACATTAATGGGAAAATGTTCCTTGATTTTAAGAATATTATCTAAAAGCTTTACCAATGGTTGAAAAGCTGAGCGATAACACAAGGAGAGACTCAAAATTATCGCTATTTACCTCTGGGCATATAAAAAGTAAGCACATGTGGATGGCTGACCCCTCTGGTAGTGGGATAGGGGAGCCAGAACACAGCAACCTAGTCTATCAAGTTATGTTCCCAGATCAAAGGTAGCTAACAGCTGCTGGAAAGGAAAATAGGATAAGGAAACATGCAGACCTTTGGAATTATATGAATCAGTGCAATAAAAAAGATGTCTTGAGATGAATCCTGAATCAGCTGATATTGGAAAGCCTTGTAAGTATACAGTTTGTGTTAATTTAAAACCTAATTACCTTTCAAGGTAATACAGAGAGGCATTTTGGGGCTTGTCTTCAATCTGCATTCTAGGTGAGTTCAGCAAATATTTGAAACATAGGAGTTAATTAAATGTCCTGTGCAGGACAGGATAAATGTGATTTTGCTATTCACACAACAAGCTCACTGAAAGTGAGTTAGGCAGATTTAAATGAAGAATTCATCTTCTCTCTGAAAAAGAGAACATATCTGAGAGCCAGGATACTGAGTTTGATGGGTCATATATAAAAAGAGGTTTGGAACTGTTGGCTACTTCTTTTCCTATTTGAAGAAAATTGGATTTGCAAAATTCTTCTCTCCTACTTGTCCAGAATTAGGAGGAGAACCTAATTTTGAGCAGCAAAAATCCCACAAGAACTCACCATCCTTCACTCCTTCACCCTTTCACTTTTATAAAGGTTTGGAGAATGGACCTGTAGGCTGATAATTATGTTGTTTTCAAGGCTGAAGTATGTTTTAATGGAATTATGCATCAAATAGTTTCCTTCTCACTGAAAATGCCTTTAATTTTGAAAACTTCAGAGTGTTTCAGGAAGTATTTTGAGTCTTATAGTTCTACTCTCCTACTGACAAACCCATACTAAAAAAAAGAATTTTTCCAACTAAGTATCAGCAATTGCCCGTGCTCATATAACTAAACATGCTGGTTTAGTAATATCTTGTCAGCAGTGCCATGGTTTCATAAAGCAGAACTTCACTGGAAATGTTCTTTCTTTCTTTTCAGATAAATATATTCATATATACATATATATATATATGCAGAGAAAGTTATTTTATTTAGTTGCAGTCTTTTCATGACCAGTGTAGTAGGATCTGTGCTGTAACCTCTCCCAGACAGAATCTACTGTGTAGACGTCTCAGAAGTATAATTATGTGTTTGAAGTGTGTGTACATAGCACTCTTCCATCACTTTATTAGATCAAGTCATAGTATTTAATCTCTTTGCACACTTTGGATTGTGCAAAAAGAACAGAAACTGGTTTGTTAATTGTCAGTACCTGAATTTATAGACCACACTGAATTCTGGAAGTTCAAGCCAGAGCTTCAGTGTCTGGTTGTGATTCTCCAAACCACAGCCAGCATTGGGCAATGCCCTCCCTTGTGGTGCAATGTAAAGAAAAAAAGCATTTGGAGGGATGACAGTGATCATTCTTAACAGAAATGTTACCTATGGTGTTTCATGTAAGATTTTAATAATAGAAAGATTTTGCTGATAGGGATGATGCTTTCTGTTGATATAACCTCTCTTCTGAAAGGAAACCCTAGGAAGGTGGTGACTATGAAGAATTTATTCACCTTTTCTTTGATGACAGTGGTCAGAAGATGGGATTTCTGACACTAGAGTTAGAAATCTTTTGGAGAATTACACAGTGGTGGGGAAAAGTCTGAATGATTTGTCATTGGAAGACTTTCTACAGTTCTAGGACTTCATGTACCTACTAACAGGAAAGTAGAAAGAAATATAGATGAGTCTAACAGTAGTGATTTTTTACATTTATTCTCATATTTAGTCAGTTGATATTCATTTGCTTTTTTACTGATTTATGAGAATTTCCTCTGGCTATTCTTGGTTCCCATGAAGTAAAAAATGAGCATCAATGGTTTGAGTTACTTTGCACTCAAACTCTTTGAACTGCCTTTTGTTTCTTGAATTTTGTAAGTGATATAATTGAAGACAGACTACTCTAAAACTGCTTTTCCAATGACAGGTAAGATTAAGTGAGACACATCTAGTATAGTCCCTGCATTTGCATTTATTGGTCCTGTAGATGTGAACTAGAAAAATGTAACTCATGACAAAATTGTTATAAAAGCATAACAATATTTAACTTTAAGCATACTGACCACACACACAATCAGTTAAACAGATGAGGTTCATCACTTCCAGAGTCTTAAACATAAATCTGCACAGGATTTTTCTCCTAGGAATTCTTACATGATAAAAATTCCCTAATGCCTTACTCAACTATTATCAAACTGTGGCCTAGATCACATTTGTAAATAAAAAATATAGAATAAGACCTTCAGTTCCCATGTTTCCTATTTTAATCAACATGAATTTGAGGATATTCAGGGCTTTCCAGCATCAGATATGTTATATGGCATTCATTCTTTTCCCTCAGGACTCTGAGTAAATACTAATTAAAATGAAGCTAAAATGTTCAACTTTTTAAATATGTATCTTTTTTTTTTCCAGATCTACTTTTCTTCTGGATAACAAATGTGAATACAGACTTATTTCCTGCCTAACTTACTTTCCCATGCCTGTGTACTTTCTTCTTTTTTGTCCTTTTTTGTATGAAGGAAAGAATCCACTGGGTATTGCTGTGTGCTAGAGATTGCTAAGCATAGTATGCTAACAATGGGCCAAATACTGTACTAATTTCTCTGGGATAACTTTTGGAACCTGAGGATTGTGCTCATTGAAGAAGGATAGCAGAACACCCAGAATACTTTCCTAAGCTCATTTGTCTATTCTCCTGTATAAAGTTTCCATGTATCACTGGTTTTTCACCTGGCAAGGTAATGTAGTAAGATCCAATATCTTAAAATATTACAAAAATTCTAGTTCTCTAGGTCTTTCTGTTAGCACCCAAATATCAGGCCAAAGTCTGATATTGTTATCTGGAATATGAGGAAGGAATTTTTCTGATTATGCACCATTTTGGCTCACCCTTAAATCTTTAAACTGATTTCTAACATGTCTCAAACACATTTCAGACTTTATGCTCTTTGTTGTGGGACATGTGTTAATTGAAATGAAGCTTTCCAATGCCATGAATGTGGAAATGTGAGGAAAAGATAAAGTTTGTGTGTAGTAAGAGAGTTTATGTGACAGTAGAGCCTACAGAGCTCATTAGCTCATGGGCTTGGGTCCTTAGCGTAAGAAGAAGTATGAACCGGACAACAGAGAATAGAACAATGATAAGGTATCATGATTTGGACATAAGGAATAATCTTGGATGTCAGGAGGAATTTTTGGACATGAGGAAGAATTTCTTCATGGAAAGGGTTGTTAAACATTGGAATTGACTGCCTAGGGAGACGGTGGAGTCACCATCCCCAGAGGTGTTCAAGAAGTGGGAAAACAACCCTTGAAAACAAAGGGGTCCAGGAGGGATGGATGTACTTCAAGGAGCAAGTTTTGAAAGCACAGGAGCAGGCTGTCCCAGTGTGCTGAAAGGCGAGCCGGCGGGGAAGACGACCGGTCTGGCTGAACAGGGAGATTTTGAAAGAAATTAGGGTAAAGAAGAGAGCCTACCGATTGTGGAAAAAAGGGCTGACTACTCAGGAAGAATTTAAGAATATAGTTATGTCACGTAGAAAGAAAATTAGAGAAGACAAAGGCACAACTTGAACTGAATCTCGCCACCTCTGTGAAGGATAACAAAAAGTCCTTCTACAGATACATCAATAGCAACAGGAGGGGCAAGGAAAACCTCCGTTCTTTACTGGACATGGATGGGAATATAGTTTTCAAAGCTGAGGAAAAGGCTGAGGTATTTAACACCTTCTTTGTCTCCATTTTCAATAGCATACTCCTGAAAAAGCTGGCAGCCCACAGCTTGGACAGGGGCACTCTGTGCTGGCTTAGGAACTGGCTGGAGGGCCAGGCCCAGAGAGTGGTGGTGAATGGTGCTGCATCCAGTTGGCAACCGGTCACTAGTGGTGTCCCCCAGGGATCAGTGTTGGGCCCAGTGCTGTTTAATATCTTTATTGATGATTTAGATGAGGAGATTGAGTCCATCATCAGCAAATTTGAAGATGACACTAAGCTGGGGGGGGGAGTGCCGATCAGCTGGAAGGCAGGAGGGCTCTGCAGAGGGACCTGGACAGGCTGGAGAGTTGGGCTGATTCCAACGGGATGAGGTTCCACAAGGCCAAGTGCCGGGTCCTGCATTTGGCCACAACAACCCCATGCAGCTCTACAGGTTGGGGGCAGAGTGGCTGGAGAGCAGCCAGACAGAGAGGGACCTGGGAGTTTGGGTTGACAGGAAGCTGAACATGAGCCAGCAGCGTGCCCAGGTGGCCAAGAAGGCCAATGGCATCCTGGCCTGGCTCAGGAACAGTGTGGCCAACAGGTCCAAGGAAGTGATTCTTCCCCTGTACTCAGCGCTGGTGAGGCCACACCTTGAGTACTGTGTCCAGTTCTGGGCCCCTCAGTTCAGGAAGGATATTGAGGTCCTGGAGCAGGTCCAGAGGAGGGCAACTAGGCTGGTGAAGGGACTAGAGCACAAGTCCTATGAGGAGAGGCTGAGGGAGCTGGGGCTGTTCAGCCTGGAGAAGAGGAGGCTTAGGGGAGACTTCATCACTCTCTACAACCACCTGAAAGGAGGTTGTAGCCACGTGGGGGTCAGTCTCTTCTCCCAGGCAACTATCAGCAAGACAAGAGGGCATGGTCTCAAGTTGTGCCAGGGGAGGTTTAGGTTAGATATTAGAAAGAATTTCTTTACAGAGAGAGCAATCAGACATTGGAATGGACTGCCCAGGGAAGTGGTGGATTCTCCGTCCCTGAAGGTTTTTAAGATGAGACTGGATGTGTAACTTAGTGCCATGGTCTAGCAACCGCAGCGGTAGTGGATCAAGGGTTGGACTTGATGATCTCGGAGGTCCCTTCCAACCCAGGTGATTCTATGATTCTATGATTCTATGAATGTGGCACTTAGTGCTGTGGTCTAGTTGACAAGATGGTGATCAGTCAAAGGTTGGACTTAATGATCTTAGAGGTCTTCTGCAACCCAAATTATTCTGTGATTCTGTGATATTGTAGTGCATGGTAGGGGTTAGGTCTGATTTTAACAATGGGCTCAAACTTCTGGCTAACTGACATTGTCAACACACCTTTGTATAAGATTTCAGTGTCCTCTACATGGCTGTGGAGATGGGGATAATATAGAGCACAGAAAGCACTTAACAAATTTCTCACAGAACACTTCTGTGTATATCTCAGCATAACTCTTCCTTGAAGCCCAGGCCAGAGTTCTCACTTTGCAATTTCTTGGAAAGTACAGCATGGAGTCAGATAGGGGTTATGGAATTTATAACCCTAAATGTTGTTATTAGTAACAATTTCCAGTTGCTGACAAAGGCAAAGCACCACACAGTTGCTCCATAAGCAAATATTTATGTATAATACATGAAAAGTAAACAGCTTTTACAGTGTTTCTTAAATAATTTCTCAATGTGATCAAGCAGTTAACCTACAAGTGTTTCTTCCTGAACAGACTAGTACAATCTGTTATTACCAGATACACTCACAGAATTTAAGTTTGTCTTGTAACATTGACTTATAATGTAAAGAATCAGTACTGCATTTGGATTTCAGTGCTTTAACAAATGTATATAAGGACATTATTTCCCGTGTAATCTCGATTTCAGAAATTATTTCAGTCTGTGTGGTCTGGAATACAGAGGTGCAACTTGGATTTTTTTTTAAAGCTGACAAAAAGATTTTCAGTGGTTCTCATGACTTTCAAAAATGTTTCTCTTGTCAGCAAACAAAGGTTTGGCAGAGCCCTTGTAACTAGACATATTCAGCACTTTTTCTTGACTTGCTTCCGTCAGCTTGTATGGGAGCAAAGAAAAAAATCAAGTATTGCCAAACCTGAGGACTCAAACATTATCAATTGGGCTCCAGAAATTCAGAAAACTTCCTAAAATTAATGAACTTAAAAAAATATATTGAAAAAAAGGGTCTTTCCACCTGCTCTGTGATGGTTGACCATTTTGACTCATAATTTGAAACTTTTCTCTGTGGTCAATACAAACCTGAATCTACTCTAAAGGGGGAAATTGCACTTAATTTCACGTCTTTGCAAGATTCCAGAAGTTGGGCCTTTAGGAAGACCACCAAATAACAACAGACTTGTAGTAAAACTATAGTATGTTTTTGTTTTACTATGGTGAAACAATGCTGACATTGAAAGTGTTTAATCTGTAGCAACAGCACTACAGATTTTGAGATGAAACCTGACAGTAACATTATTCTTTCTCTATCATTCAGCTTAACCTCCAGCCAAGCCCCTTGATCTCCTAGTAACATCTGTGTGTATGACGAGAACAGGGCAGAAAGCAGCAATGTCATTTCACAGGGTATTTGGATATATCTAAATTTAGTTTCTTTCATGCAAAACAAAACTTAGACATTCCCTTTGAAATAAAGCTATCTGCAGACAGCTTTATTTGAAGTCTATACTCTGAGGAAGAACTTTGGAAAATTGCATTGATCTCATGGCATCCTTCAAGCACTCCAAAAAATTTTGAGCACAGTCATAACAAAACCTTTACTGCACTGGAGTTTCCAAAGAATATGGTATTCTGTAAAATGGAAACTTTTAGAAATACATCAGGTTATTTTGGTTGCTTGTGGGAGGCAACGCATAAGTGAAAAATGTTTGTGGTCCAGGTTGGAAAAAAAGGGGTAGGCCCCACTCAGCTTTTTTTATTGTTGGATGGATGAAAAACTATTCTTTCAAGAATTTGAATCTCTGATGTCTCAGGCTTTTGTAACAACCATCATGTGAGAGACGGTTGAATCCCTCCAGTGTAAATCTGCCACACACGTACAAATCGGAGAACTGGTTTTGTTCCAGTACGGAAGACTTTCATGTTTGGTAAAAATAAAAATGAAAATGCAAAGAAAAAGAAAAAGAAAAAGAAAAAGAAAAAGAAAAAGAAAAAGA
>NW_020897726.1:7843694-7896910 GCF_003984885.1 Neopelma chrysocephalum | reverse complement strand
AAGAAAAAGAAAAAGAAAAAGAAAAAGAAAAAGAAAAAGAAAAAGAAGAAAAAGAAAAAGAAAAGAAAAAGAAAAAAAAGAAAAAGTTGTTCTGGAGTCAGCTTTGTGAAGCTCCAGCTTGTAGGGAAATGTGCCTGCTCTGGACCCTATGGGACAGGGAGCGAGGTAGGGAGGATCCTCCAGCTACTCCTTCTGGCTGCTGATTCACTTGGGGGAACTTCTGCTGGACTGGATGCAAACACAGTTGAACAGGAGACCTGGGCCTGCTCTACCCGGTATCTGACACAATATTGACAGATAGCAATTTTATATCTATAACTATACTGACAAAGATTTCCCTCAATCTCTCTCTTTGCATATACAGGTATTTATGCATATAAACTTTGAGAATTTAATTCTGACAAATTCCAATTGAAATAAAAATTGCTGCTGAATTTTTGTGACTTACTTTCTTGCTGACCAGTTTCCTGCCTAACTCAGCCCCAAGCCTTTGAGAGTGCAAAAAGTACTAAACAGCCTGCCTGCATGGGTAAGTTATTCAGGAAAGACTCCTAAATGTGTGTGTCTAATTACCCTACACTCTTCCATCTGAAGTCTCCAGTTCTGCTGTCTGCATGTTGGCCATTACATGGTTCAAACAAAACATGGTTCTTCCCTCCTTTTTAGAAATAACAAAATGTTGACATTTAACACATCAGTTGTACAAGTAACAAGGAAGCTGGATGTGTGTGTTTTTGAAAAGCATTAGTTTTTCTTTTCCCTCTCTTTGGGAACCTCCCTAAAAATTTGACTTAGTTCCAATTTCTTCAACAATTGGCCAAGACATAATTCCCAAATTTCCCTTTCCATCTCTCCCCACTGAACAATATTCTACTTCCCCTGACATGCCTGCTAACTTTTCTGGGAATCTTTATCCAGACCACAATAAGCTCAATATTTTCAAGATGAAAATCCACAGCAGCTTTTCTTTTGCCAGCCTCTGACCATCAGTTCTTTTCTTGTTTTCTGTTTAATGCCAATGTTAATGTCAGCCTTTCTCTTCTTCCGTCTACAGCTGAGTTGTTACTTACATGCATCCTTTGTGTATTATTTCCCTCTGCTTGGTCTTCAGCCGCATCCCTTTCCCTTCATTCTCCATTTCCAAGATTATAGTTCATACTGTGCTTATCTCATGTCCTAACTGCACTTCTTTTCCAGTTTAGCCTTTCCAAATATGCCATGAAATCATTATGCATAGCTTCTGAGAAATCCTTCCTGTACCTTTTCCCAGCCACTCAGGAGGACTAGAAATCAGATGAGGATGTGAAATTAAAAATATTCTACGTCTCTCACTCAGTTGTTTTCTCCTTTGCCATGTCCTGAACCCTCTTCTGAGCAATTTTACAGTGGTTCCCCATTTAATTATTTAATTCCCATTTTAAAGTATCCTACTTCACAAAATCTCAAATTGTACTGCTGTAAAGGTTTAGTGATTTTTCTACTTATCTTATAGACCTGGCCCTTTTTAAACACTGTCGCTAAGTTATTACAAAGAGAAATTTTTATTACATTTTGGCACAGACAATGATTTGCATAGAGAGGTGTATATATATCTAGAACTCAAGCGTCTGGCTCTTAATTATTAGACCCCATCCACCATTCGTCCATCCAGGGACTATCTGTAGCAAAGTCTTTTATCAATAGGAAACACTCATTCTTCCTTCTTTCTTTATGAATGCTCCAAAGGGAATCATAAAATCATCATAGAATCATAGAACGGTTTGGGTTGCAAGGGATGTGAATGATTGTCTAGTTCCACTCACACAGGTAGGGACACATTCCACTAGACCAGGTTCTATCCAACCTGGCCTTGAACACTTCCAGGGATGGGACATCCACCACATATTTGGGCAACATGTGCCAGTGTCTCACCAGCCTCACAGCAAAGAATTTTTTCCTGTTATCTAAACCTTCTCTCTTTCAGTTTAAAGCTATTGCCCCTTCTCCTATTTGTACAGTCCCTCTTGTGAAAAGTCTCTCTCCAGCTCTCTTGTAAGTCTCCCCAGAGCCATCTCCTCTCCAGGCTGAACAACCTCAGCCCTCTCAGCCTGTCTTTATAGGAGTAAATTAGCTATATCAAATACACTTTTTAAATCTGGAATTACATTGTTCTTTAGCTATTACACCATCCAGTAAAAATGACATATGAAACTGTGTAATTTCATCTCCCCAAAGCAATAATGGTTTATGTCTGCTCAACTGTTATGCTTCATGGCCTTAATTCCTAGGTAGAACTTCTGAAATCTGCTTTCTGAGATTAGCAGTGCCCTCTCGCCTGATTTGAAACAAAAATAATTGGAAAGGCACATATACCAGCTTCCAGTTTATAAGAGTTCATTATTTGAAATCCCCTGAGCTCCTCCAATTAGAAAACAACTTTTTGACTTAATATCCTTCAATTGTTAAAAACTTGCGTCATTGAGAGATCACAGTGAAACGTAAAGGTCCCAGCACATTGGCACTTGATTGTGAGGGGATGTGATTGTTCCACATTTAGACTGGAAAGGGTTAGGAACTCCACTTCCCAATGTGCTTAATGAATGAAAGGAAAATTGGACCCTTGAGCCAGAGGCAATGACCTAACTGAGTGAAAAATGTTTGCAGGTTAACAAGGGCAACTGTTCCTTGCTATAATTCCCACTGGAGGTGAATGACAAAAAAGGCCAATAAACCTCAGACTTCGGATTATTTATTAACCTGTTTTCTTCCTAGAAGAAAAGACCCTAATGTAGCTCTTGGAAGACAGAACTGAAAAAGTGTCCTTTCACAAAGGGTAAATTAATGACCATGGGCACCGCTTAAAAAGATTAAATTATAATATTTAGTATCATTATACTCTCTGTAATCTGTCAGATTTTTAGAAAGTCAACTTTACTGGGACTGAAACACAAGGAAATAAAAAATAAAACTGATTAAATGACTCTAATTTAAGCCATATTAGAACAAAATGTAACTGGAAATGACATATAAGCATTGTTGACACTGAATCAGAGAAACATATTTTATGTCTTGTCTTTACAAGCACTGCTGCCTAACATGCTGACACAGCAAATCCATAGCTCTCCTACAAGTACTCAGAAACTAGGGTGTGGTGGGATAGCCAAATGTCCTGATGGAGAGTGGAGCCTCTCTAGTTGGAAGTCACGCAATTCACTTCTCACCCTGGAAGACAGACTTGGTTTCCAATCTTAACCATTTGTAATGAAGTAATGGAAAGATTCCTGTTGTCTTCACTGAGATCAGGTCTGGAGCCTAACACGGAGGCGATGGAAAAAAATTGCAGGGTAAGCACAGAACAATGCAGGAAAAGACTTAAGACTAGTAATAACCAGTAGAGCAGCTGTCAAACTACCTTTGCAAAAAATTCTGTGATGCCTTTTCAGGAAACAGTGTAGACTAGTCAGGAGAGAATTGAAGGGTATGATCCAAAGTTGAGCTCTTTCAGTGTGCTTTGTATTGTATTAGTCCCTAACAGAATATACAAATAACATATTGCTTCCTGTATTTGAAGTGCCAAAAATGAGATAGCTGCAAGCATTCTGCAAACCATATGTCTGAATCAGTCTGAGGCTGAAGCAAAAGGAAGGAATATGAATTTACATAATGCAACTCTCTCTGCAACATAGATAGGATAACCATAACGCACAGATGTATTATTAGTAATGGGAACTGCATTTGACTTTCACATTAAAACAACCCTGTATTTTTAAAAATGCTCTTTCTTCACCCTGTTGTGTACCTGCACATGAAAAAGTGAACACTGGGTTTATGTACTGATTTCCTCTCAGAATGACAGAACCACCTTCCTGCTCAGATCTCTTCCTGAAAATGTATGATTAAATTTGTATGGTCTTTGGCTGTGGGCTTACAAGTCTCATTTAATTCAAAATGGCTAACCAACTTACATTTGATTATTAATTCTTAAGTAAAGTAAATGTCTGTGAGAAGCAGAGCTGTGCTTTCTATCCCAATGACTTTATAAATAGTGCAGGTCGACCAGCACGCCAGGTCCTTTTTCACCAGCCAGCTTTCCAACCACTCTGGCCCCAGCCTGGAGCACTGCCTGGAGTTGCCGCAACTCAAGTGCAGGACCCCACACTTGGTTTTGTTGAACCTCATACCATTTGCCTCAGCCCACCGATCCAGCCTGTCCAGATCCCTCTGCAGAGCCTTCCTACCCTCAAGCAGATCAAAACCCCCACCCAACTGGGTGCCTTCTTCAGACGGACTGTACCTGATCCCCTAATCCACATCATTGACAAAGACATTAAACAGGGCTGGCCCCAACACTGAGCCCTGGGGAACACCACTAGTGACTGGCTGTCAGCTGGATGTAACTCCAATCACCACCACTCTCTGTGACCAGCCATCCAACCAGTTTTTTACCCAGTAAAGAGAATACCCATCTAAGACATGAGCAGTCAGTTTCTCCAGGAGAATGCTGTAGGAGGCAGTGATAAGGACTTCACTAAAGTCCAGGTAGGCACATCCACAGCCTTTCCCTCATCCACTAAGTGGATCATGTTGTCACAGAGGGAAATCAGGTTAGTAAAGCAGGACCTGCTCTTCATAAACCCATGCTGTCTGGGCAGCTGCCCTCAAGAAGACATTCTTGAGAGTAGCTGCCCAGGAGCAGGTGGCAGTGCTTTTCATGGAGATTCCCAGCTTGTATGTTAAATCTTCAACATCATCTCTAGCACCAGTGACTAAGTAGGTGTTACAGCTGTTTCTCACAGCTTGAAGCCTGGTTCAGTTGTAGGGAAGTCTTCTAAAATCAAGAAGCTGGAGATAATGGAGAACCTGCCCTCTATCCTCTCTTTATGAGAGGCAGTGCTCCTAAGTTGGGTTTCTAAAGTCTTAAGCCTGTGTCTTTGTCTAGACAGGCCTGATGTATTCCTGATTTTAAGAGGAAATTAAGTGAAAACTTGCCCAGTGTTGCTGGATATGGCCTGCAAAGTTTCATCTCTTGTCTCTTTATTGCATATTTTAGGAAACTGTGAAAGCCTGCATAATGAATCTTTTTATTAAAAAGAAAAAAAGAAGGGAAAAAGAAATCAAAATAATTAAAATGAGACAATAACAAAGGAGAAAAAAAGTAACTGGTGAGTAATAATATTTAGGTTAGTAGAAAAGTGCTTCTTTGAGAAAGTAGCCAAGTTACTAACTATAAAAGGGTAGAAACAAAACATTTTCGTACCATGAAAAATTAATGAGTGAATAGGAGGTCAGAACTATAGTGACTTTTATTCAGCTCAGCTTGCCTTAAACTTGGATATGAACTTCTGAACTTGGTTTTCCACAACCTTTCTAGTTTGGGATATCGGTTAAGAAATTATTAATCATGAGATATATATCACTTTCTTTCTGAGTTATATGGGATATTGATGACTCATCTGTACTGCTCAGAGATTTGAAAAGCTTGCTGCTCTCAGTAATCATTTATAGTCCTTTATACATATATGCTTCTGTTTGTAATTCTTCTATAGGTATAGTTTCAGGGTTTAAAAAATAGAATTTTCTTGTTTAGAGTCCTTTAAACATGGACAGACATTTTTTCTCTGTTAAATTCTAAAGAGAAAAAAAGCTAAGTTTTTTAACACAAAACTATTCTTTCACTCTGCATAAACTCTCTTTTATTCTTTATCTCAATTTTTGGTAGGCAACTACGCTAGCACTCGACTACCACTTTTGGATGTTCTGGAGGAGAGAAAAAAAATTGGGCACATTCTAGAGTTTCAAAACATAATCCATGTGTATTAAAGCTTTCATGTTATTTCCAACAAAAAATGAAATCTTCTTTTCTTTACTGGGCACTTTTCCCAGGCACATAGTATGTAAACTGAATAGGCCATGAAAGTTCACTGACACAGAATTCCATAAAGGTGTTATAATGACCCTAAAAGCCTACTTCTACACCAGTTGTTTCATACAAAATTTGTAAACCTCACAAATGTTACTATACATGCTTGCAGTCACATCATCACTTGCTATGATCTTGTCTCATAAATTAAGTAAGGTTGGGTCTTGTCAGTTCTTGGATAGAAGGCCTCCAAGGAAAACCCAGATGGTGCAGGCATTGATAGCAATTTAGTGGGAAGACCACCTACTGTGTTAGTACTCATTTTTCTTCTGGATTGAGAGCATTGTGTTTGGAAGGATGTTGCTGTTTTTTTCTGAGGTTGAAAATTAAGAACCTGACCAAAATTAAGTATTTCAAGGCGTCATAATAATAATTCTACATTATGAAGCGTAAAAGTACAGGAGTGGTTCAAATATTGCCAGCTGAAATCAGAAAAATATTAAAATTAATTGGAACTATCTTTTTGCCTTTTTTTTCATTCTGTCTTCATTCGGCGTCTGTCCATTCCCTCTGTGAAATATTCACTGATAACTGACAACTAAAAACAATTTTTATCTTCATCAGCATTTCCTGTAAGCTTTTGTAAAACATTTAAAACTCAAAAAGCATGACTGCAACAGAAACTGGGAATTCCCTCAGATGGGAATTTGTAGAGGTTTTTTTTTAATCTTATTATTTCCTTCTGTGGCATAGAACAAATAAAATGTTAAAATGTAATCTGTTCTGCCTTATTTCACTGACAAATTTCATCATGTCCTGTGCCTCCATTACGCTCTGTGGGCTAGAATACCTGGTTACACCATAGGTTTTTGGTGGAGCGGGGAGTGGTGCAGGCAATAAATGGTGCTACCTGAAAACCTTGGGCCAGGGGCACTGTGGCAAGTGAAGCACTATTTACTATTCATTGTCTCAGTAGTGTGTATATTCTTCTTATTGCCTCCCCAAGTGCTAAATCACTGTTACAGTGCATCACTGCAAATCTTGTTTAGGAGTGGTTTTCAGTTGTGGTTTTTTGTCATTTCCTCTAATATGCTTTAAAAAAAAATAAAATGATTCATGAAACACAGACATTTGTCATGCTAAAGAGTGTTAAACCCAAAAATTTGAGGAGAAGCAGTTATAGTAGAAACAAATTGTTACAATACCTGGTAGGATATATATATATATATATATACACACACACACATATATAAGCTTCCTCACACCTAAAATATGAATAATACAGTTGTGATTTTTGTATGCAGATTGACAAGATTATAACTGTTTTCGAAGGTTTAGTAACTAGAGTTTTAACATGGAAAAAGATTTTTTCAAAACCTAGAAGATTTCACAGCATTAGAAAGAAAAATCTTCGAAAGTGATGATTGGCTAATATATTCATAGCTATAAATAATGGGTCTTTTTTCACAGAGGATGTGAAAGACACATTTGCCTTCTACTCTGAGAACCCAGCTGCTGTCATGGTGCTATGTCAGAGAGTGTACAGTGGAGTAAAACTTCACATACATTTGCAAATACTCGGTCCAGAGGGGGTTCACTGAACTTGATGTTGATTATTCATAAACACAAAGTAGTTCTCAAGTCAAATAGTATTTTAAGGGAAAGTCACAAGGAACTTACATGTTCTGAAGACATCAGCAAGAAATCACAACCAAGTAGGGAATAACTATAGACTCTAATAATGTGAAAGTCTCTACTCATCCCAAGGATGTTTCAGTAAAAATAATTGTGGTTGGTACCAAGCTGTATTTATATTTCTTAGAAGCTAAATCTAACTGGAATAAACTTTGTTTCTTCTATTCTGTATATTTTCCCTTTTTCACTGATGGGCTTCCTTTTATACTTCAGCTTTATTATCAAACTATGAGGACATTTAAGGACTGTTGAAGACAGTGTCCAAATAAAGAGTTCTTATTTCACAATTCTAGTAAATTGGAGGTAACCCATTTGTAATCACACTTGCAGTCTGCTAAACTGGAATATCCAGTGCAAAACTAAGCTCTTTCAGAACTTTGAATTTTGATTCCAGAATTGTTAAATCTTACTACCTCTGGAAGGTTTAAAAAAAACAAGACTATCATTTCAGTCAGCAGAGGGGCTGACTTACTCAAAAAGCACATTGATGTAATAGGAACTAGGATGGATTAAAAGCTCTGATGGGAGGGTATAAGTAGACAGATTTTATATCGTGTTCCCCAGACCCCTTTTTGGTGTCTTGGTGAGATGCCCTCTCTATTCTTACTAGAAACATGTCTGTATGATGGCTAGAATATTCAAAGTTGATTAAAGACTCTGAATATTGTCAAGTTCTGAGTGTTCAACATGAAACATTGTTTAAGTCCCCTAATATTTAGAAAGTGCTCAAAACCTCTTTTATGAAAATCTGTTTTCTTTGAGCCAGGCCTATAAAATTATTGGGCACCTCAGAACACATAGGTCAGTCTCCTTCCCCACTAGCAACAAAACCTCAGCTGGGCAAAACAGCAATTGCTTCTGCAGCTTACCACGAATATCAAACCTTGGGAGGATTTCACTACCTTCAGTTTCTCCCACCAGCAATTCATAACAGCAATTAAATAAGTTCTGTCCTCCTTTGGAATATGGCCACAGTTTAAACTGTTCAGAGGCAAGTCAGATCAGGCTGAGTACTACTACCAAGCTAATCCCCTTTTCTCAAACAGTGTTCCCTCCTGGCCTTTGTGGTTTTCTCTTTGCAAAAAGCACCCCTCCATATTGTATTGGTTAACTGCTTCTGAATTTGTATGCAATACAATGTGAGGTAGCAGACTCCTTGGCCCACAGGTTATGTAATTTTACAACCTTAAAAGGTAAATTACTGAGAGATTTCTGGTGCTCCAAAAATAAGTAAGGGGAATATTTACAAAGTAAGATCTGGACATGATCTTTGCTTGAGTTTATGATCCTGCCTGTTGTTCCTCCATGTTTCCCATGCCTCTAGACAGACTCAGTTTATTATCCATCTCAGATATACTGCCATCTCCAAGCTTCTGGCAGTCACTGTTATCTGTCACACTGATGTGCTGCACAGGAAAATTGTTCTGCATTTTTTGGTGGAGAAATAAAAAGTTATTGGCATAGGTAGTTTGGAAGCCAGAACAGCTTTCTTACCCAGTGAGATATTATTGTGTTTCAGAAGCATCTGAAGGGAGTCAAACCTAGTCCACACATATGTTCAATTTTACATGGTGTGCTGAGGCCAAAATTTGGAGCCAGCTGCTCCTAAGTCTTTGGCATGTGCTTTTCTTTAACCACATAGAACATTGGCTGTCTGTATCTGCTTGCACCTTTGTGACCTCAGTTTCAGAGCCATATATATGTTTCTTACCCTCTCAGTGTCTTTAAAAGAAAAAAAAAAGAAAATACATCATTTGGAGTTAAGTCTAGAAAAGCAGTTTGCTGTCTTTTGGCTTATTAAAATGCAGTAGTACTAGAAAATATAATGTGACAACTACTGCCTGACTTTTGCATCTATATGGAATAGATTTTAATATTGTTTTAAAACTTAGACAGTATAGGAAATGAAGCCTCAAAACTCATGTATTCTGGTTGCATGTAAACTGGTACTTTTTTGTCACACGAGGACAGAGATTAAAAACAACTTTATAAAGTATTTATGAGGTTTTGATTTACCACAATTATTTTCTCTGGCTTTTAGAGTCTCTGAATAGTATCTTAATGCTAGATCATATTTTCTGACAGCAAAACACCAGATACACTGTAATGATTTGGCATTCAGCCTTTTGGAATGAAGGCCAAAACTAGCTAAATAAATCTTTTTCAATAGCAAGGAGCAATGATTGCATTGTAAACTCTGCATAAATCTGTGATATTACAGAAAGCAACTGTTTTGCAATAAAGTGACTTGAAAAAAAAATCCATGGAAAAAATTTCCCATACTGGAAAGATGTCAACATGGCATTTTGCTACCAGAGTCTTCTATACTGTTGCAACTGAACATTTAATAATGTGACAAAAAGTGTTTTTCTTGATCATTGTGCTCAAGATTGGGTGAGAATCCCAGACTGGAGTAGTATTTAATAGAAATATTAACTTTATTAATAACACATAAAACACATTTGGATTCCTAGTAGTCAGCTCTATACATGGTTAAGAAAAGGCAGGTGACCTGTGAAATAGCTTGAGCTCATGCTATGCAAGATTTTTATGATGAGAGGCAAAGCTCTGAGTTCGTTCGTATTCAGCTGGAGACGGTGGAGTAAAATATTCACCGCTGTGCATTTACTGCTAGTGGTGTATGACTGTAGGTGTTAGAAGTGAGGCAAGACATCAAGGTTGCTGTGCTAAACACTCTGCAAGGGTGTAGACAGACACCCTCACCAACCTCACCCAGAAGAGCTTATACTTTAAAATACAGATGCCTCAGACCTGGTTGAAAGGGAAGCAGACATTTATGAGAAGCAACTTATGCAAACCACAAAACTGCCACTGGCAGCAGTGAAAGGAGGAACGTTTCTGGAGGCTGAGCACCATGGTGCAAGCTGTGACTTTCAGTCAATGGGAGGGTGGGTTTCTTTATTTACCCTCAAACTTTTGTGCGTGGAATGACTGTATGGAAACACAGAGCCACACGCTGATGTGACCATGCAGCCTTACAGGTCCCTCCAGCAGCTCTGTGTGTGTGTATCAGACAGGAGAAACAAGAGGGCCCCATGGTGCTTCTCAGGTCAGAGCCTGTGAGCAGAGGGGTGGGTGCCCTCTGTGACCCCCTGCTCTATTCTCTTCTTGAGAAACTACCTCGGTTTGGCTTTAAAAAGGGCCAGAACCAGCTGAACAAATTTATGGCTATTTGGTGTAACATTTCCGTGCAGTTCAGGTTAATAGTTCAGTTACAGTGCGAAGACTAAATCCACGTTCTCCAAATCATATAAACTCTACCTCAAAAGAAATAACAATAAGGATAACTGTAACCATAACAATAATACTTCTTCAACTTGTTACAGTATTAAAAAACTCAACATCCAGGCAAAGATTTTTGGCCGAAACAGGGAGGGAAGGACAAACAAACATGCAGAAGCCCATACTGATGTGAAATAGATGGCTCATAAAGCCCTGCGAGGGTAGATTTTAACTCCTCGGGCTTTATGATGACCCTTTGCATCACCATTTGGAGCTATTGCAGCAGCTACAATTAAAACCGGGGTGAAGCGACACCTCGCCCAGGCTCCCCGCGCTGCCGCTGCCAAGGGGCTGTGCCGGCGGCAGGCGCTGCTCCAGGCGGGAGTCGGCAGAGGGCAGCGCTCGGTCCCGGTGTCGGTCCCGATCCCGACCCCGATCCCAGCCCCGGCCCGTCAGGCTCCCCGCGCTGCCAGGCACGAGGCACCGTCCCCGGGAGCTGACGGCAGCGGGGAATCTCGCAAAGGATGGTGGTTAGGGAGGGCTGCAGGGTGTACAGGCATGTAGGAGAGGAGCCTTGGAATATATCCAGAGACCAAATCCTTGAGTCTTAGCAGCTGAAAGATGTTGAATGCTCTCCTTAGGCTGAAAAGCGCTTGGCACGCTCCCGGAGAGTGTGTCAGGACAAGACTGGTACTGTGGCGCTCCAGGGACCACGCGGAAAACCTTAGGATTACAGCTGTAACTTGGCCACTTCCTCACTTACCGCCTTCGGTTTCAAACCTATCAACCCATCTGAAACGGAGCGTCCCAGCATGATGCACTTCGCACATCTGATTGCTTAATTATTATCTGCCTTTCCACACATGCAGAATCACAGTTTCACCTGCTCATGTGGCACCCACATGTGCTATCCTGAACACCAGGGTGTGAGCAGCTTGGGATCATTGCCAGTCTGCCTGGTATCTTCTCTCTTTGCTCATGCTCTTCATTCCAACTGCAGCTTTTGCATGCTTCCCTAGGTATGAAAATATAAATGCATGCACAAAATAATTGTGCAGCTCATATAATACTTAGCAGAATCTTTGTTAACTGCTTGGAAAGTGAAAAGTGCCTTCTAAAGACAAACAGTTAAAAAGAATCTCTGCGCAATAGCTAAACAATTGCCAGGGAAAGTAAATACAGTTTTTAAATTTTAGGTTTTTAAAAAAAACTTCCCATCATTTAAAGCCACATGGACTTTAATTTAAAATGTTATCATGATGGCTGTTCATCAAGTGTATATTAAGTATTGCTCAATAAACAAAACAGCACAGGTGTTCTCTCAGAACCATGTCAGAAAATGTATTTTTATTCTGAAAAAAATCCACTCCAAGTGTTTTCACTTTTGTTATGCAAAAGAATACATCCCCTGTCCTCATACTATAGAATTTTTTTTAGAAGTTATTGTTTATCTGCCTTTCCAGTGTAAAAAATATTGATCTGAAAGAGACTTCAAGAAAGAGTCAGAGGCAGGAAAACACAGGTAGAAAAATGGTTTGAGAAAAGCTACCAGTAAATTTATGTCCAGCAAATGAATGCAGGTAAGAAGAAAGGGGAAGTGGGAAACAGATTTCAAGGAACCAGGTACTTGCTGTGTGTACTAATTAGATTAACTTGCTCCTCGTCTAAAGCAAAGTACACTGCACAATACAGAGAGAGGAATCAGTGATGGTTTTTTGGTGCCTGTGATGGTCCATTTGCATTGTTCTGGGACTTTATGAAAAGTTTTGTTGTAAGGGCTGGTTTCCTTTGCAAGCCTTTGCCTCTGGCAGGCTGGCAGCTTGGTGACACATAGATAGCAGCATTGCTTATGTTCTTGTAGCAAAGGTGGAATGCAGCCTTTCTATTTGATGTTGTGGCTCTGGGTTCATGCTATAATTCAGTCATTAAGGGTAAGGGGCCCAGAAGGCAGATACGCTCTTTTCCAAGCAGCTGTTAACAGAGTTTGCAGTGTGTGCTTGAGATGTCACCTGAGCAGAGGCAGATTGATTTAGTAAACTGAGATCTGTCTTGGAACTTTGCATCCTTTCCCATCTTTGCCATTGCTTTCCTGCTGAATCACCTTTTTAGCCTAATGCCTCAGTTTCTTCTGTAAAATGGATGCAGTAAGCACTGCAGAAGCAACCAGTAATGTGTTTTTCTTTCTAGACAGAAAATGTCATGTCTAATAACCGAACATTATTTATTTTTATTTCTATGTTATAGAAGACAGGGCAGGTTTTCTGTGGTCCTATTAGCTCCTCTCTCATCCTTCCAATACTATAAGGACAGTGTTAGTGTAGGTTTCGTTAAATTTCTGCTTGGTTGTTTCAATCAGTTCAGAATAAATGAGTATCCATGTGCTTTTGGGCCAATTTTGAATGCTTCTTTCTTAACATTCTTTCAAAGAACTTGAAGATACATATGAAGTAAAGTCCCTGTCATTGCAGAGGATTCTCACAGTCAGGCAGCAATTGGTCACAGACCACCAAAATTAGAGGTAGGGAGTAGGTAAGAAATCTTAAGAGTCATTTAAGTTTGGGAGAGTTTTAGATATGCAGAAGAAGGAGGTACATTCCAAAATTTAAGGGGGCAGGCAGCATTAAACAGATACTTAGTTTAGAAAAATATCTTAAACTTTGTAGATTGTTCTCTATTTTCATATCAATAATGTATTCGACATTTTCAAGTGATAGCATGTCAAGAACATCACAAACATCCACCCACTGTCTAATTGTGCTGACTAGTTATTTCTAACCTGATAATAAGCAGTGAATTGGTTAACACTGTTGGTACTTAAGTGTACATATTTTGCTTCAAGGCGGACACTCCAGCAAGATGAATGGGGGAAGTTAACTTTGCTTGATGCTATTGTTTTAGCTGGTAAGGATGAGGACTCAACAAGATGAAAGTATGTTGGTTTACATTGTCAAGGCTATCTTCACAACCAGAAGCTAGAAACTTCCTTTATTATGAGAAAACAAACACATAAATTCTGGGAAATAGAATAAAACATTTCATTAATCTGCATGAAAGTCTTAAATCATTCAGATTTGTAGATTTGCTACCTATGGTAATCTTTTTCTTCCGCATTTGGAATAAGAGTTTGTTGGGATCAGACAGCATTTTTGCTTCCATTCATTGATGGGCTAAGAAATTACAGTAATAACAGATACAGCAGGCATCTTTTCTTCAAAATATAGCTCTTTGGAAATGGCACAGAAGCCAAAAGAAAGGCTTATAGAATGCTACCCTGTTCTATTGAAATCTGTTCAGAAAAATAAATGAGATTCTGTTCTTGGCTTCCTTTGCCTTGTTGAACAATATAGGATAAGTCATTTGATCTAGCTTTACACCGGCTTCTCAACTGTGAAACAAGAATGAATGAGTTATGCATGTTTTCTAAAAGTGTTGGTAAATGCAGATGGAAAATTATGTAATCCCTAAGCACCAAATTGGGTGACCTTTATTCATACTGAAATAATGAGGACTATTTACAGAGTAGCCTACTATTCACTGTAAGGATGACAGAATCCAGGCAGGTTTCGAATTGGCCCAAAGAATACTTCTGAATTGCTGTTTTTGTTCAGTTTTAAAGTTCCATTTTCATAAGATTAAAGGGACCTGAAAATTAATAAAATTGCAGGTTAGTGAATGATACTATATGTTTGAAGATATCCACACTCTAACAATCTTTGACTATATCTTCAAATACCAGTATCTCAGTTGTAGTATTACTGCTGGGATTTTCAGAAAAATAGCATGTAATGTCAACTCTGTACTTAAACTGTAACCAACAAACCCTGGGGAGCTATCAAGTTATCAGTCTTTAGTACCGAAAGCATAACACTGTTTTTAAGTATAGCTACTCAAAATGGATCAAGTTACAGACGGGTTGTGTTTTAGTGAACTAAAATTAATAAGGTATTTTTAGCCAAACAGAAAAATTCATAAGTGTAGATATTTGTAGCCAAGTTCCTGATTCTATAAATTAATTTTTATTTAACCCTGTGAAAATTAGTTGTATATGCACATACATGCATGCAAACCACCTTTGAACATGAAGTTTTCAGTACTTTGTTGCCCATAATCTCAAGCTGGAATAGAAATACTACCACTTCAGCATTCAAAATCTGGATCAGCTGCTAAGGTCTAAGATGTTTGCATTTGAACTTTGTGTACTTTAGAGGTATATGATATGTATTCTGATCTGAATTAAAATGTGTGGTAATTGGGAGGAAATAAGACAAAACCTTTCCTTGAGAAACTGAAATGTTTGTGTGTCAGATGTACCCATAAATGTTTTCTCTTTCTAAAGGAAAAAAAATATTTAGAGATAATGATGTGAGGATCTAAATCTGAGCAAGTCACTTCTGAAGAAACAGTGGAGGAAACATCTTTGGTGGCCTGAGGAAAACAATTAGCCATTGTCCTATGTATACTTAAATGTGTAAAGACAAATTTGCTTGTCAGATCAGCTACAAAATTGGGAATTTGAAGACTCATAGCAGCCAGTATTTCACATTTGCATTCACTATTTTCTGTCACTCTGTAAAGACCATGTCTCTATTTTCTGTCCAGTTCCACTGGTGAATCTCCAAGAGACAATATCAGTTTGGCTCCAGGTAATTAGTCTTTTTTTTTTTTTCAAAGCACATAAATTATTACTGGGCCATTAATTTTGAGTGAATCTAATCCCAGTTCACTTTTGATTTTGGAGGGAATAAGTTATGCTTTTCAGCCTATTTAGCAAGGTTGTCACATTATCTATCTGTACAGACTCTAACACATGCTTCAGTTAAATAGAAGATCAGGACAACAAATGCTTTTTGTGACTTTCACTGAAAAGTCAAAAAATCCACAGACGTCTAAATGAATTACAGTGCTACAAATACAACTTTAAAAAACCCTATGGAAGGCATTTATCCATTATTTTCATAATGTTTTGAGATTTTCATACAGAAGGAAAGGAAATAAAAAATCCTTAGTGCTATTGGCTTTATGCATGTGTATGTAATATTTAATTTCAAAATTAAGATGTTCAGAACTTCTGAAGTGAAACAAAGACAAATCTGACTTTCCAAACTGTACTTTTCAAAATGCAAATAGCAAAGGAACACTGGTTGCAATTTTATGGTGTTTCTGCACTTAGTCTTGTGGTAGATACAGATCCAATAATCAGAGATATTTATATGCTTTTTTAGCATACTTTCCTAGACATCACATAATGTTGTGCATATACACATAATATCTATCTATATTAGAAAACTGTTATTTCAGTTTTCCTGATGAGGAAGTTGAGGCACAGAAAGACTAAGGGACTTTTTCCAAGTTGCAGAGGATATGAGTTAAAGCAGGCTAAAAGATCTTGAATTTATGATTAACTTCTAAATCACTATATAGCTTTTCTTAGAACAAATCAGTGCAAACAATTAATTAAACTGCCAAATGCTTATTTGAAAACCAAACTAAACATTATTAATTTAATTTGGCAAGTAAAAATCCCCCAACAACCCAGAGTATTTCTAGAGTGAACTTTATTTTGATGTGTATTTTATGGAAAGGAAGAGTAAGATTGTTATTTTTTTCCCACCAGAAAGATCTGTGCAGTTTGCCAATATCTGCCTTGGCAATACCTTTGTAGAAATGTGTATATTTTGTCTTTTAGAAAACTGGTTTCCCAAGGCTGAGAAAAACTGTGAGCAAAATTATGTGGCAGGAAACATTTAAACATGAAAATATGAAATATAATTCAGATTTGATAAATCTGTGTTAAAAGACACACTACTTAGCAATTCTTTAAAGACATCTTTAGCCTAAAAATATCCTATTGGTTAAGAAGAAAATGAAGGCAGGAATAAAAATTCACATAACAAAAACAAGAGCAATAGCAGTGAGTTTAAAACCGACTCTAGGGAAATATAGACAATAGATACAGGAAGCTGAAAATATCTTAAAAAAACGCTGCAAAGGATGGAGGAAAACAAGAAACAATACATTAAGTATATATAAAAAAGTGAGATCTTATTAATGGTTCAAATCCTGTACTCAGCAAGTATAGTAAAAACATGGATCACTATGTGCAAAAGGCAGATGTGCTCATACGTATCTGTTTTTCCAGAAAAGACAGGAAGATCTATTTCTACCTTAAAGCTAATGTAAAGTATTTTCTATCCCATCAGTAGCTGGAAACTGAACAAATATTTTTTTTTTCCAAATGGGCAGTATCAGGCAATAGACTTAAACTAAAGCTAAGGTAATTTATTTCAGTGTACTAATAATTTTTTAATTACAGAATGCTGGGGAATTTGGAGAAAATGAATGCTGAGATTCTAAATGAAAAATCTGTTAAAAAGCATAGAAAAGACTGATTAAAATGGAGGTAATAAAGAAATAAGTATAGATGACTTACAGTCATGTAGGGAAAAATATTTCTAGTGTGGTACTGTGAGGATCTGTTTTTCAATACCAGGCAATATCTTTAGCAAAGTCTGGAAAATGTTCAATTATCAATAGCAAAACTTACAAGTGACAAAAGCATTTAATGAACAATTAATGATGATGAAAGAGGAATGAGTTAACCTGGAGTGCTCATTACAATAAATTCATTACAACAAGATATTTTTGCATGGCCAAAACTGAGGCCAAAGGAAAAAGAATTTACATAAAACTTATTATTGGGAAACTGAATCCTCTAGAAAAGACTTAAATATGAAAGTAAACTAAAAGAATAATGTTATGATTAAAATGTAAGATGCAATCCTTTCACGTCTAAGCAAGAGAATAAAGGTGGTGATACTCCCTCTGTTACTGTCATTAGTGAGGACATTCCTGGAATGCTCTGTCCAGTTCTAGCATTAATGCTTTGTGAAGGACCTTTACAAACTGGAATGGGCTCAGAAGAAGACTGCAAGAAAGGTATGAGGTCTGGGAAATGTGCTTCATTTTGAGACACTAAAGAAGCCCAGTTTGCTTTAGGTTAGAAGGAGACTTAGTCACAGTCTGTAAGACCATTCATGGAAAAGATTTCATCGACCAGTTCTGTTACAAATGAAGTCTAATAAAGTATTTAAAGTTAATTGGTTTTTTTAATTATTATTGTTACTTGATCATTATCCAATTAATGATAAAGATGGAACTACTGGAAATTTAATTTTGACAATTCTGATCTGGAAACAGAGCACAAATATCAAGTGATAGTAATTAATGTTTGGAACAAATTCTGACATAGCAATGTGCTGGATTTTCCATCTGTTGTAGTTCTTAAATTGAGCTGTAACATATCTCTCAGAAAAGACACCTGATGCAGAAATTGCTGTGTCCTGGTCTATAATTTATATAGCAGGTCAAGTTAAAAGACCAAAAGGTATCTCATGGCTATAAAATCAGCCAGGAAAAAGTAACTAGGGTACACTGTGGTGAAAAAGACAACACGTATGTACTACAAATACTGCTATCATAATAAAAATAAAATGGAAATGGAAAATTATATTAAATAACAGAAGAAAGCATCACTGTTTTTAATGCATTGCTGACAATTAAAAGACCATATTTCTGATACTAATCCTTCCTCTAACTTCCTTTACTTTGTCCTATTCAAGTAATTTTTACTAGGTACAGTTCTGTCTAATTTGCTTTGTAATTTCTACTGATGAGTTTGAATTAAGTTTAAAGCATGTAAATCAAACACAATGACCACTTCAAAAAACATTGAATTTTATATATGGTTTTCGTATGCACCAGGGAGGCACAGAGAGTTTTTCTTCAGCTATTCTAAAAAGAGCTGGAGTGCAGATGGGTCTGATTGAAAAAAAAAAAGTATACAAATATAGCACGTGTGTTTATGGTCTTCTGTTCTTCTTAAATCAGGCACTTCATTCTACTCCATTGTTAAATGGATATATTAACGGTTACAATATTTTGCAAGGAAAGATTACAGATATTGAGACTTTGGGGGTTGTGGGTTTGTTTTTTTTTTTGGTTGGTTGCGGAGCTTTTTGGGTTCCCTTGTTGTTTTGTTTTGTGTCTTTTTGTAGTTGTTGTTGTTTTGTTTTTTTGTTTTGTTTTGTTTGTTTTTCCCAATGAGAAAGCATTCAGGTCTGTGATGAGAAAGTGCTTTATAGCAGCAATGGCACGTGTATTCATTTAAGAAACATAAATCCTCTAGCGTCACCTAGCAATTTTTGGGAAGACTCATAGATTCAAATGTGCATTATATTTTGTGTTCTAAACATATGGGCCAAAATGCAACTCTGTTGGCTCAAATCTGTATATAATGTTATCTGATGCACTGTCTTCATTTCTACTGTAACAGGCAGACTTCTCTTTAGTGACCAAAACCACATGTGGTTTTATGCTCTTCTTCATTTTGAGAAAATGCCCCTGTTTATATTTCAAGCCCTCTTATTAAAACACATATATCCTTCTTCGACTCATTAACAAAACGACTTCACAAAAATGTCTGGGGGGGGACATCAAGCAAAGCATCGTCAGCCGGTCGAGGGAGTGGATTGTCCTGCTCTGCTCTGCACTGGTGCGGTCTCATTTTGAATGTTGTGTGTGGTTTTGGTCACTGCAGTATAACTTAGAGAGCATCCAAAGGGGCAATGAAGATGGTGAAGGGCCTTGAGGGGAAGCCGTATGAGGAGCAGCTGAGGTCACTTGGTTCATTCAGCCTGGAGAAGAGGAGTCAGAGAGGAGACCTCACTGCAGTTACAACTTCCTCATGAGGGGAAGAGGAGGGGCAGCCACTGATCTCTTCTCTGTGGTGACCTGTGACAGGACCTGAGGGAATGGCCTGAAGTTGTGTCAGGGGAGGTTTAGATTGTATATTAGAAAAAGTTTCTTCACCTAAAGGGTGGTTGGGCACTGAAACAGGCTCCCCAGGGAAGTGGTCACAGCACCAAGCCTGACAGAGTTCAAGAAGTGTTTGGTTGATACTCTTGGGCACGTAGTGTGACTCTTGGGGATGGTATCCTGTGCAGGGCTAAGAGTGGGACTTGATGACCCTTGTGGGTCCCTTCCAACTCAGCATATTCTGTGATTTTGTAACTGCTTAATGTTCATTACAGACATTACAACTTCAACAACAAGACAGTGTTAAAATTGAAACCTTCTTCAAATAGACAGCTACTTTACAATACTTTACCTGAGAGCTTTTATCATTTATGTTGACTAGTTTTTTCTCTGCTTCCTCTTATGCTTCTTCTGCCAGTGTTTGGCTTTTGCTAAACTTTCTCTTCTACTTAGAATATTTTTTGAGCTTGGAAACTTTCCAGGTGGAAAAAAAGACTTTCTTTGAACTTTGATAAATGATTTTATTAATAGTGCAAATTTGCTAATTTCTGTTCTAAATACAGGGACTGTATGATTTTGTTTGTTTGTTTACTTGCTCTGTTTTTACATCCTAATAAATTATTCTGCACGTTTTGTTCATTTCTGCATAGCTTTAGTCTCATAGAGGAAGTCTTTACAGATTTCATCTGTATCATTAGAAAATACTCAGAGGGTGGGAACATCTGGAAATAAACTGTATGACCCACTTTAGCATACTTTGCACTGTGAAAGCTTGTATATTATTTCAGTGGCCCCTGGAGCTGCTATTCTGGACAGTTTTGCTCAGCCTGGACCTCAAAACAACTCATCTCTTCTATCCCTTGCTCCCCCCAAATAAACTCATAACACTGAAGACGTGAGGGAGGATTGTAAGCATATTAATGTATAGATTACTTTTGATTACAGATTACTATTCCCAGTACAGCCTGTATTCCTCCATTTCAAGGCTTCCAGCGCAGCCGTGAAGAAATTGCTTCCTTGTCTCACCAAGAGAGTCATGATGGCAAGTACCTTGCTTCTTACTGCTATGTGGTGTATTAAAGGCATCTGTATTGAATCATTCATTTGTGCAGCACTTTGCACACAGCTTAGTGAATGAAGCAGTGAGCTAATGAATGAACATTCCTACTTAAAACAGACATATATATCTTTCAAGTTGCATTCCTTCATCTTGATGGCATACCTCAGCCCATTGGTTCAGTCCAAAGTAAATTCATAACATGTCATAGCTGGACAGGCCTCTGATGAGATTCTTTTCAACAAGTTAGCATGCTGTTAAGTCATTATTTTCAAGGTCTCTAACACAGAAGTCCCTTGTTGAAAAACTTTGCTTTATTTGGCCAACTGTGTGAAGGCACGTTTGAGTGAGATTTTTAATTCCCAATTCATGAATATTATTCCAACACAAATGTAAATCTTTGTAAGCATTGGACTACTGCTGTGCATTCTAATAACATGTGGAAGATAATACTGTGCCCATTCTTAATCACTTAATTAAAGTAATTGCTGGAACAACTTTTTATAGCAATATATAGTTGTGGGATTTTTTATTTTTAAAAATTTGTGTTGTTAGAATTAGTCACAGGGAGGGATTTTTACTGACTTGTCAATGGTGGTGAGTCCTAAAGCAATAACTTTAGTAACAAGACACTATATTCATTCCCAACTGGACAGAGTCTTGAAGAGGACAGAGTGGGGCAGTGATGCGAGCTTCTGCTGGGACTTGTTTGGGGATCTCTGGGCTCTACTCTAGAGAGGAAACCAAGGAGAGTGTTGGTTGGCTCTCTGAACCTTCTGGCTGAATTGAACCTGTCATATTTTTAAAACACTTAGGCAACTGCGGGTGTCTTTCGGAGGAAGTAATTTCTTTTAGCATTCTTTTCCTATTCCTTTCTGACTATCTCAATACTTTCTTAAGGTGTTGCCCTTTGTAACAGGAATGTGAACTGTACTTAGGCCTGAAGAAAATTAACAGTGACTCAGAAAATGAAAATTATCTGGAAAAACCACATTCCTCAGGAATACAGTGTCATGGAGTCTTGATTATTTCTTCTTGTGGAAGGGGCCAAGGTGTTTTATGATACCATACAGTTGTAGCTGAGATTGGCCTGTAGCCCAATCAACTAGTCATTCCTTTTTGGTATATTTCTGCATTGGACTTGTGCTGAAATGCCCACAGGAGATTTGGGTAACTCTCTACAAATGCTTTTGCAGGTAGTGAGTGTTAATATAATTTAAAAAATCTGTTGTTTTCCCACCCGTCTCCTACTCTTCACCTCTCTTTGAGAAAAAGGTAAATCATTCAGAGGTTCCTTTCAGCATATACCAGTTTGTTGAATTTACAGGAAGGGCTGCAGTTCCTTTATGCACATGATGCTTTCTAACACATCACAGGCATCTTAAATAAAATCCATAAAAAACATACATCAAACAAGCAAACAAAAAATCCTTTCCTCTCAAATATCCACGCAGGAAAATGCTATGTAGCTAAGTGTGCTAATACAACTGTGCCAGTAGCTTGTAGACTAAATTACGCCCACTGAATTGTGGATATTCTTTTAAAAAATGAGGGCATAAGACTCCTTTCTTGTACAAGCACAAGTTGAAAAACCCAGACATATTTAGCCATCAGCTGCCTAAGGAAACGTCACTTACCAATGTTTAGGATGATCGATTGCATCCTTTAGATGTGCCATTCTCTCTCCTTCCTCTCCAAGGAGATCCATTCTCAATTTTTTACCTTAAAACCTAAAAGAATCATAACAAAAGCTTCTCACTTAATTCATCACTTCCACTTCCTCCATTTTGGGAGCATTTATATAGCATAAAATATGCTGCTTGTGGTACTCTGCTCTTTGCCCACATGTGAGTTTAGAATCAGCTATGCTGATCAGACAGAAGGAACTGCGTTTTTGAAAATTTTAAAAAATAAAATCCTGTCTCAACCACTTTTAGAAACACCTGTGTGAAAAGAATTTGTCCTCCTCCCACATATAAAATTACTTCAGAAGTGTTTTAACAACTTTTGGATTATTAGCATTCAAAGGTAAATGATACCAAGCAAAATGAGAAGTCTAAATCAACAACGTCCTGTAGTCTGTGATTAAAAGGGATGGAATATTCAAAATTATTCACAAATACATAAATGGGTATTGGGAATCATGTCATGACCAAGACTGAGTGGATAGCTATGAAAACAGCCCAAACCCAGCTTGACCAGCTCTGAGTCATGGTAATAAAGCCTGAGACTGAGGTGCCTCCTAGGGAGCTCATGCTCTCCTGTGCTCTGCACTGCTACTGGGCTCCTTACTCTGGGGTGCAGCACCAGCCCCAGGTGCACACTTGCTGTGTGCAGTGTTAGAGTATTTGGAAGGTGTGCCTTTCAAGGCCTTCTGTCTTACAGCACTGATATCTCCACTGCAGTGGCAGCTATACTTGGTGTGGACTAGACTCAATACATATACACTTTTTTGTTATAGTGTATGAGTATTATCCAGAATAGAAATGTGCCTCTGGGCCATCTGAGTTAGGTCAGAGCAGCCCTGGGGGTGCAGCATTATGGAAATGAGCTCAAATTGCTTCTGGATTTGAAGTAGCCATACCAGTAATACAGGTCACAAGTGAATAGCCCATACAGGGATCAAAACACAACCTTGACATTAGTAGCACCATGCTCTACCTGAGCTAACTGCTACTCTAACGCACCAGTATTCACCTGTGATGTGTCTGAACTAATTACTCCTCCAAACATGCAAGCCCTGGTCTGTCTGTATCTAAATTGCCTGCATATAGTGGTCTACTGTTATGGATACTTGGGACGTATATAAAGAGGTAAACAAAACCCATGGTATTGGAGAAATGGTATTGGATCCTATCAGGGATTCTGCAGGTCAGTAACACACCACTGAAAACAGACAGCAACAGATAGAAAATAAAGAAGGGAAGGAAAAAACCCACAAATGAACAAGCACGAATTTGATATTTCAAAAAACTGCTCAGACTCTGACAGTTTGTGGCTCAGGAACATATTCATCCACAGTGTTGTTTCATGTTTAACAGTTGCTGGTTATAGCCATGAATTTAGCTGGTGACCGTGGCAAACTTCTAGCATCTACGTCTGCTATTGTGCCATTTGTATGAAGACCTATCTCTCTCAGATACTTTTGGAGCTGGTACCTACTCTGGTTATTTGATTCCCACTAGTTTCTAAACTGGAGGAAAAAATATTATTCCTTATTTACCCTTTTCACACCACTCATAATTCAATAGGCATCTATTATACTGCTTTGTTCTGGGACCTCCTTCTAATTTTAAAATTAACCATTTAATTATTTTGTGTCCCTTTGACCAATTAAGCTCTGAAGGCATTGTTTCTTATCTCAAGCTGTTTAATTTTTTTAAGAGGTTTTAGTGATAGATTTTGTAAAGAAACAGGTAAGCTCTGTCTTTTCCTGTAATTTATTTAGTGAGTTCCCTCTGTAATTTCAGTTTACTTATCCATTAATTTTACTGTTTTACTCATTTTCTACAGAATTAATTTATTAACCTGCACTTCTATGGATCTCTTATTTCTCGGTATTTGTAGGTATTGTATCACTTTAGCTGCCTTTTTGACCATCAATACAAAAGCATTTTTAAGAGAAGGCACTGAACAGGGCTAATACAGCTTTATGTCCTGTTAACGTGAAGAAAAGGGAATCGGACACAATTCTCACCTGGCATGAATGGCAGCCCTGATTCCATGTAAAAGTAAGAGTGTGAGTCCTCCTTCAGTTCTGTGAATCATACCCCTTATTTCTTCTTTTACATATCCATGAAAACATACTATTTTGCTTCAGTAGAATGCTGTGTACATTGCTTTGTATTGGGCAAGGGAAGCGTTTTTTAAAAATGTATTTTGATTCAACTAGAATGAACTGTGTTCTTCAGTTTGTTTGTTTTTTCTGCTTTGTCTTGAAAAAATAAAATTTCTATTTGCACAGACTAAATACTTTCCGGGAAACAGATTATGATATTTGATTTTGCTCTGAATACGTACTAAGTTTTAACTTTTTTTTCCTGTAAAAGCAATATAATGTCTCAGTTCATATATCTGTGAGATCAAAAATGCACAGTTCCAAAGCACTGTGTAGGAAATCTATAAAAAACCCCAGGTGTCTGAGCAACAGTTTGACAAGTGGAGAGACAAAAGGAACATAGGGAAAGGAACAGTGTCAGAGAAGTGCGAAGACAAAGGGTCTGGAGGCAAGGTTCGTGCTCAGTGTCATAAGGGAAATAGAAACTCTACCGGTGTCAGTTTTCTCTCTGTAATGCATCTCTGTCTCAATTCATGCTAAATAGATTGGCATGCACTGCTGACTGCCTATTATTTTACAATCCATGTGTTTTTTAAATATATATAGATAATAGTACACTTCAGTCCCTTAGCTAGGTTATCAATAGGACATAATGAAAATCCACATATTTATAGATTTGGTATATGGTAGCATAACAGTTCTGGGGACTCTGGTGACTCCTCTAATGGAGTGGAGAGAACTGTCTCTTAACTGGCCTCTGGCCAAGAGCTGCTTGGAGATTGAGTCACGGGAGTCTAGAGAATGGTTCAATCTCATACAAAGTAGGTATCTGCAATAAATCAGATGAGTTGTGGTTGGAAGTACCTACTTCTTCCAAATGTAAGTTTTCATTTTGTCTTTAAGCTACAAATAGTTAAAGTTACACAGTTGAAACTTAGTTCAGGATGCCAAATCTTTTTACCACTAATGCTGCTGTATTACTTCACACTCTGAGATGAGCTCAGGGGGTTAAAGCATGGTGCTAGTAACATCAAGGTCATGGGTGTGATCCTTGTATGGGCCATTCACTTAAGAGCTGGACTTGATGATTGTTGTGAGTCCCTTCCAACTCAGAATGTGATTCTGAGCCAGCACAACAATACTCAGTTCTGCTTCTGAAAAAAAGAAATATTTCAGGGAAAAATTAATAAAGTTTTTGTCTTGCTTCTGTCATATAGTTTTAATTAGTTTTAAGACAGAGGAAGTTGTCAAGCTTTGTTTTGTATCTATCTCCTGTAACAGGAGTTATCAGGAGAGTACAACAGCAAAAGTTGGTCCATCCAACTTGTTGTTTGCAGTGGTTCACTTTCAAACAAACACCATTGGACATCATTCCTGCAACATATCAAGAATTACACATCAGGAATATCCATGTATGAGGGCACGTGCAGATAACAGGTACCATCTGAGGCTTGTTTGTGCTGGGGATCATATATTTCACTATATGAAGGAGATAGTACTAATAGCTTGTGCATGTGTAAATTTTCCACCAGAAAAGGTGATTTGCCAGTCTCTAGGCCTTGCTTAATGCATTGTCTTTCTGTCCTACAATGCTTTTTCCTTACTGTAAATTCCTTGTACCGTTCCAGAAATGCTTCCCAGTCTACAGCCAGGCAATCAGGCAGAGATGGAGGTGGCAGCTGCAGGCTTCACCTGTTGAAGAGTGATCCCCATTGCAGCCCTTTGTACTGAGTAATGCAAGAGCAGAGTTCCCACAGGGCTGAGGTTCAGTCTAACTGAGGTGACAGGACCTTGCCGTACCAGTGTGAATGTCCCTGATTTTTAAATTAACTTCTTTCAAACAAATCCTGGTCTATGAGGTCCAGATACAAGTTCAGTGACTTATTTTGCTTAAACTAATCAATGAGGGCTGTACTAAAATAAATGTGGTTTTAGCAAAACTGAAAATTTATCCAAAAACCTCTTTTCTGTTTGTTTGTTTTAAAATCAGGTTAATTAAACAAAATCACATTTACAGCTGGTACAGACAAGCTATAGCTACTATATTTTATGAAAATATAGTAAATTCAGATCTTAAAGTTATGACAGTAATATTAAAAATATGATTTATTATAAAAGTTTACCAATGTGTCTATATCCAGCTGTTGAAAAATGCTGAAAACTTTTTATGCCAAGGCCTTAAGGATACCTTCATTCCATATCTGCTTTTATTGTCCATATTTTTTTTCCAAGATGCAGTATAATTCCACATTTTAGCCAAACACTCCAGTCTTATGCTATATAGACTGTCAGTTGATTCTTTGTCTTCCTGCTTTTCTGCAGCATGCCAGCACTATTTCTTGCTCTCCAGCTTTCTTTTGGAGAGCAATTTAATTGCATTTGAATGCCTGGTCCCTGGACTGTTCTGTGGAGCCAGGTAGCTGATGATCAGGAAGCCAGTCTTTGGAGTCCAAGATTGCAGCTGGAAGCTGCTGGAACAGGCTAAACGAATCAGAGCTGTTAAAAAAAACAGACTAGCACATGAGCTGTAAAAGATTGTCTTCAAATTCTCCCTCCTGTAGAGGGAAGTAAGTGCAACCCTTGCTATCTGGAACACCCCATGAGACTGCAGATCGACAGGGATTATTATTTTTTAATTAAAAATAAAATGTGGTTGCTTGTGGGTTCTGAGTGCTTCCCCATACAAGACAGTATATGGGGCTTCTTTGCAGTTTTTCTTTTGCTCCTACTGAAATCAGCAGGAAATCACAGTTGATCTGGGTGGAAACAGAATCTACACAAAGTTCAACTGGCTTTTCAGCTGAAAGCTCACAAGGATTTTATCACTGGTCAAAGATTCATTCCTGTCTCATGCAGAACTTTCTATTAACCATAAAAGCTGAATTTTTCCACACTATCATATGTTCACAGAAGTATTAGAACTGCCATACCCAATCAGACCAGTGAGCCATCTAGGCTAGTATCCTTGGCTCCAGATGCCTCAAAGGAAGGTGCAAGAAAATTCTTAATGTCATATCCCAGAGGAAGTGTCTTCCTAATCTTTGGCAGTTTTTGGCTAGCTATTGCCCTGAGCGTGAGTGTTTATATTTGTTATACACTTTTATCCTATCTAAGGGTTATCTATCATGTATGTTCTATTGTTTGAACTATTCTCTACAGGTTTAGGCATAAATGTCACAATAGGACAGAGGTCATAAGTCATAGTAGATCAAAAGCCATAGTGTGTCAAATGTTGTAATATAATTCATGCTCGTGTATACAGCTCATATATAAAGTGATAGCTCATGCTAAGGCATTGCCTCACATTGCTCTTATAGCTACAGCTCCCCTAAGAGCGTTATAATATGCTATTGACTTTCTTGTGGATTCATCGTGCTGTGAATTATTTCTGGCCAGTGGAATGCATGGAGTTACCTTTTGGGTATTACTTAAGCAGGCGTCTTGTGATTGTGCCAGAGATCTTTTTTGCAGAAGTCAAGGTGTGTATTGTTTCCCTAGCCTTTTTTTAAAGGAAAAAAAAAAAAGGAAGAAACTGAAGATTTACACTTTGGCTTAAAGATATATTGGGTATATGAAAACAGCTCTTTTTTTTCTCTCCCGTAAAAGAACTGATCCCATGGTCTCAGCAGGAATATGTATATGAAGCCATATTCAATAAAACTTAGGTGCCACATTTTTTCTCTATTTCCTTTTAAACCAAAGAATAGACAACTGCCACATATGCTTTTGTCCCCAGCATTCCATCTTTTTAATTTCCTACATACAGTTGCTCAGTTTTTTCTCTCCTTCTTTGTTCTTTGTCTTGGAATAAAAAAGAGATAAGAAATAAAACAAAAAACACTGTAAATTATCCTCTTCCTGAGGACGCTTTACTCCTTCTAACTGTTTAACTTTTCACCCTTTGGGTGCTTCGTGGAAAAGCCATTACTTGCTTGCTGAGGAAAAAAGCATTTAATGAATCACAAAATCATTCAATTATTCTTAAAAACACTTCACATCACACATCTTTTTCCAAGTACAGTGAGCATTTTTCACATTTAAATGGTGCATAACTGCCTCATAGAATGTGTCCCTAGAGTTAGAGACATTTTAACAGAAAGGTTCCAGGAGTATATAGAGTTATTTTGATATATATAAGTATTAAAGACACAGCACTAAAGATGCAGAATTTCCTCTTCTCTCTTCACTGTCTTTCAACAACATTTATGCAAAGTTGCCTTTGTGCTGTTGTGCAACGTCTAGCTTTGTGCTGAGCTGAGATCCGCACGCTGTGCTTACTTCGGCTTGCTGCAGCACCACATGATAAAAATGAAGTAATAGTAAAGCTATGAGCTAGTATAGGGCAGCAAAGCATTTAAAATGTGTTTTGTAAATAAAATTGCAATTTATCTAGGAAGGGAAGTAAGAGACTTCATCACAAAAGTACATTATTTTCAATCGCTGTTGAGGTTGTTGCTGATCTCTTGCTACTTTTTCTCTGCTTTCATAAAAGAAGTGCTTTCTGCAGACTTCAGTAGCTGCCACTTCCTACACAACTTTCTCTTTTTAGGTTTTTTTTCCCTCTGAGGTGTTTTTTTATTTGTTTGTTTTGGGTTTTTTCTGTTTGTTTTTGGTTTTGTTTTTGTTTTGCTTGGTTGGTTTTTTTAAAAGGACTTACATTGTAATATTTTCTTTTCTGTATTTTATGAAAATATATGTGCATTTCCCAGCAAAATCAGGTGGCTGACTTGATTTGTAAAACCAGCTTGAAGGCTGCACTTTTGCCAGGGCAAATGGGAGTCAGCCTGTTTATTTGAATGCCGGTGTATGAGCTGGCTAAGGAGCTGGCCTTGAATTTGTAAACTTTCCTGCACTTTTATATCCCTGTAGTTTAAACAAGTACTTTTTTCCATAGCAATGATTTTTTCCTTTTATTTTTTTTTAATTTAATAGGAAAGAGTGGTATTTATAAAATAGCTTTAGGCTAACTTAGATATCTGACTTAGGCACAGTTTTAAGAACTAAATGTAGGTATTTGTACTTCCCTGAGTAGCTGGCAGCAAGACAGAGGTGCCGGGGGGCTGTAGGCAAGGGAGTGCTGCTGCAATTCAAAGGACCTAAATCAGATGCCTGAAGTAGACAGTGTGAATAACCCTCTAGATGACTGGAATTATTGGACCACATTAGAGAGAGAGCAAAAAAGTGAGGCTGGCATATGGTGAGTGTCCTACATATGGTATGTTGTTTATATGTGTTTTTTTCCGTTAGCATTTCTCTTTCCTTTGTTGCTCCACCTCCTCCTGCAGTCTCTCCTAACAACAATGTTAATTCAAAAACTTCTGTGGTTGAAGCAAAGTTTTTGGACCTATGCTACTCTCAAAAGCACAAAAATCAGGCGAAATGAGTTAGCTCACTCTCCCGTACTCTGCCTCGCCTAAACAGTGCCCTAGGTGCTTGTGTGTAATTTCCTATTTCCTTTTACTTTTCTGGAGCCGATAAGGTGTGTGGGGGGGTTCAAATCACTTGTCATAAAATTTACCGTACTTCACCCCTTAAGACTGTGTTTTCTACTCACTCAAATATCAATAAATTTTTCAATAACGAGAAAGTGTAAGTATCAATATAGTAGACACACACTCTTCATACTGTATTAATTCCTTTGGTCCAGTCAAATCCTAGTCTTATCCAATGTAGCTTCAGGGGGAATCTCCCTTGTGCAGCGAAAAGCAGGCTCCACCTGGTTCTGATTAACTTTCCACTGGTTGGATCTGCCCAGTGATGGCGTAAGAAAATACGGAGCAGAGAAGCCTGCAATTGAAGCCGTAGATTCATGGCCTATAAAATGGAAAGGTTATTATGGTCATCAACTCAGTCTGCCCGCCGTGTAAGGGGCACCAGAACTTTTCTGAATTTCTCTTTTTTCTCTGTGTGTGTGATTTTAGCAGAAAAAAAATCTTCCATCTTGATTTAAACCTTCCGGTGTGTTTCTCCAACTACATCTTCTTGCCACTGGCTTCTGTTACACCTTTGTCACCAGACTGAAAACTGTAGTGTTATCAAATTTCTGTTTCTCACATAGTTATTTATAAGCTGTGATTAAGTAGCTTTTTAAATGTCTCTCTGATAACCTAAATAGATCGAGCTCCTTGAGTCTTTCATTACAAGGAATGTTTTCCACTCCTTTCATCATTCTTGTTGCTTTCCTCTGAACCTTTTCCAATTTTTCAACAACCTCTCTTGAATTGTGGTCACAGTATTTCCAGAACTGGTTGCGTCTGTGCCAAGGACAGAGGTAACACAACCGTACTGTAAATTTCTCTGATGATGTTCCCATGGCTTGTTTCAGGTTTGTGTCTACCCTCTTGTACTCACAGTTTTTTGCACTGATTATCCGCTCTACGGCCTTTTTCAGGCTGACTTCCGTCTGTGAGTACGGTCCCTACCTTGTAGCAGTGGTATAGTCTTTGTTATTATAGCAGTGTCCTATCTTTCTCTGGATCGAAATCTACCATTTGTTAACTGTGCCAGTTTCCTGAGCAATATGGGTTCACAGTGACTGGGCTTTCTCTTTATTTATTAATCTTCCAATAATTTCAAATGCAAACTTTCTAAATATATTTTTTTATAATTGATAGAAGAGTCACAGATAGAAAAAAAGTGACAGGGTCATGCGTTTGTGGATCACTGTTAAAATAAACACCACTGACTATTTCTCTCCACTTAATACATGGCTGAGACTGAGATTTGACTCTATTTAATAGGTACAATATTGATTTTAATAATTTTTTCTTCAGCAAAATATTATGATTAACAATAAAAAGACTTTCCAATATTCCTCTACATATTTAATAATACTAAAATTACCTTTATCCTACCAAATTTATACCCTTATTAAGTAATATCTAGTTAGCTTTGGCAAGATGATTTTCCAGAAAATTCTGTTCTCACTGCTTTGATTAAAATGAACTAATATTCCTAGAAGCCATTCCTTATTTTGCTTTAGATCAATGTGTGGTTGAAATGCTTACTGACGTTTAGGTCATCACATTTATTCTTTTTAACTATTCACAAAAATTTTTACATAGTTCCCTTGAACCTCCCTAGTTCTCCAAGATATACTAAAAATCCTCACTAACCATGCAGACAGGTTTTCTTCCAAATGTATTAAAATACCTCCATGCAAATTTTTCAGGTCTACTGATTTTAAAAATGTCTAATTTTATTAGCTGCTATTTAACGTACTCCTGTGTAACTACTGAAATAGAGCATCATATTCATCTGATATGAATACATCATTTGAATTTTTCCCAAAATGCAGAAGAAAAGTGTTTGAGAATGCTTTTTTCCTTTTTATAAATGTTATTACAAAAAGTCCTGGTTATTTCCATTCAGTAAGGATTTTTTTGTTCATAATATAATTTCAAAATGTCCTCATATTGTCCCTGTCTCTGTTTTCTCTTTGTGATATTTGGCTTTCTTTAAAAATGCTCTATAATTCCCAGCTTCTAATTTACATTAATTATTACTTTTTCCCCTTCTCCTCCCTTTTGTTTGCTTGTTGTTTTTTTTAGTATTACTTTCACATACAAAGTCATTTTATTATTTTCCACAAAAGAGTAGAAGGTTTTCCTTGATTGTGACTTTAACAGACTGAAGATGTCAATCAATTTTTTCTTTAACGCTTTCTCCATATAACATTTTCACAGTCACTGTCAACTTTGTAAAAGCTGATTGTCTTATATCAACAAATGGGGATGTTAATGCATTTGCTCATAACAAATATAATCGAGTTTTAGCTATGTGCACATAAGCAATTAATTTTTAATACCGTGATTCCTCTGTCACTAGACTGAAGTCTTGTAGAGAATTCCTCCGTGTTGGATTCAGTTAGGGAAAGCATCATTTTTAATTTGTTTTATTATGGACACTGAGGTTTCCTGTTTAATACTATTCCATCCCTTGTAAGCATTTTTAACATGTTAAGCTATTTTGTGACTTTTAAAATTATTATTTAAATGTGGCAGCAATGAGAATCTTTCAAAGGAGGCATTAAGAGTAAGACATAAAATGACAGCTTGATTCAACTACAGTTTAGATTATTGCTTCATAATAAAGTGTAGTTTTAAAAATATTGACACAGTTACTGAGAGGTGTGAAAGATTTAATGCACAGAAGCCCTTTCGGTTTTTTGGTAGGAGTAAAGTGTGAACCTGTAGTCACAGTGTTCTCTCGTAGCCTCTCTTTATTTACAGTATCACATGCAGATTGCTCACTTCAATGCTTTAAGCAGAAATACAAAACATACTGAAAATGCAGCTACAATTATAACAAATTATAAAATTCTGGAAATCGTGTCTGAAGTTCCAGGCTCTTTGAAGTCAGTAGCACTCAAACTGTTAGACTTTCAGTAGTTTTCTTCACAAAATGCTGTTCCATATTATAATAATTTAACTTGCCACTAGCCTCATGGTAAAGTTTGCTAACTGGACCAAAACACCCTATTACCTCACCCTGATTTAATCCTGTTCTTTAAGAGGGTGAAACCTATTAAAAATGGTATTAAATAAGAATGTTTTCAGGGAATGCATCTCCTAATTCTTGCTACATGATTTCCTGGAAACATTTTTTAAAGAGGAATATTGGATTTCTATTTGTTCGTGAGCAGACTATTCTTAACAACAGACCTGAACTGAATGTCTACAGTATACGTTTCTAATTTTAGGTATAGTTGCCTTATAATGATCTGGTTTAATTTCTTTTGCCCTTTCTCTTGCCTATTTAGATGCAAAGCTCTCCCGTTCAGTACACAGCAAGATCTCTACAGAAATCCTATTAAAATATTTCTGATAATTCAACTGGTCACCATCTAAAATTAATTGGTAGAATTTTAAACATTTTATCAGCAAAACCACAGTATCTTACCTGTTTTCAGCTATTTTTTTGCCAGTGCCTTATGAACGTACAATACCGACTTATATGGCAGTTGGGAAAGGAAACACCAAACATATTTGGAGAATAAAATAAGTATTAAAATGGATTAACAATCAATTTGGCTTCAATGCAATAAATCCAGAGCGACTCTGCAAGCACAGGAACTAGCTACATTTTCTACACAGATTTATTTCCTACTATGTAATGTACATAAAACACGTGAATTTAATTTGTTATTGGTATTCTGTACCGTGAGGAGAGTCAAGGAAAAAATCCATATAACCACACATGAGTGTAATGTTAAATATGAGAAATAGCCTATTGTACCAATCAGACAAGAATTCACACCAAAAGAGTTATTAGGGGATGTTCACACGTGCAGGAACATTTGGATGATTTGAGAGAGGCCAAGGCTGACCAGGCCCAGTGGCTGATACACCCTATCACCAGTACAAAATAGTCCTTGAGGCTACGTATCTGGGAAACTAGACTTTCTCTGCTCATGCTCTTTCTGATCAGACTTGTCTTTTTCTGGCAGCTTTTGCCAGCAATCAGATTCACTGGAAACATAAAAGAGAAAATGACTGCTGGAGTTGTGCTGAACAAGCGGAGCGTTATCTTTCTTCTTGCTCTGTTTGCCCATATGCACAATGAAAGGAAGCTGGCAGAGGTCCTGATCCAGGAAAAAAATTAGGAGCTTTATCATCCGACAATGAGTCAAGCAAATTGAAGACCACAAACTACTTCTCTTCAGAGTACCCCTGAAGGATCCGGTGCCTTAGAGGTAATAGGAGGAAGTACAGGGAGGTTGTAAAGATGAGTAGCCAGACAATGAGTGATGCTTGTGCAAGGTCTGCTGTTGAGCACTGGGCAAAGAACACATGCAAAAAAATCTAAAATTCTAGAGCTTGGAGTCCTGGTAATTTTAATTATTTTCAAAAGGTGCAATAATCCATCATACTTTTTATTCTAAAATTTTGGTTGTTCACATAATAATATTTCAAAGGAGAGCACATTTGATGAAAGATTACAGTGATGTACATGGATTATTAAATATATATAATGAAGCTGGTAACTAAGAAGAAGAGTATTTGTTTAATAGTTGTTCCATTCAATAGAAATAAATGAAAGAGAATTTTAAAACCGGGGAGTTAAAAACCAAGAAGACTTTCATGACCAGCAAAATACAATCTTTCTGCCCTTTGTTATCATATAACCCTTCCTCTGATTATGATTCAAGGAGTATACTGGAGAGGTTTTAATATCCTGTAAAACTAAAAATCTTAGAACTTTGACGTGGTGACTGAACCCCTTTGAGCTTTTGAGCTGGTCTTTGGAAATTTGGAAGGAGTCCAGATTTTTGCTAACTCTTTGTTTTCAATCCAAAATAATCTGGAAATAATACCTGTAACATGAATGATATTAATGTATACCTGTAATAAGGACATAAACTGGTGGAAATATGTCTGCTTAGTCTCCTCAAATAACAATATGAACTTTACCTTAACATGATCATCTCACACAAATTCTTTCAAACATCAAATGGCTAGACTGTTATTTAAAGGAAATTTTCTCCTGTTATAAGTTGATGTGCACACAGAAAAAGATCTGAAAAATATTGAGCAGAAATCTAATCCACCCAAAATCTTTATGGATAAACTGTTCCCCTAGTAATCCCTCAACCTATAAACACCTCAATAAGACATCTAGAGAAAATTGAAATTCTTATAGACTCAGTACCTCTGAAAATGCTGCAAAGCTGGTCTACTAACACTGATTAACCAGTTACATAAGGAACTCAGGAATCATAAGCACTGCTCAATTTGCTGGAACAAGAGGCTTTCTTCTTTTCTCTGCCCCTTGCTTGACAATCAAATTTTCCATACAAATTGGCATGGTGTGGTAGATTTTCCCTCTGCTATTCCATATCCTTGATATTCTCTGCATGGGGAACTGCCACTAATGCCAAAGGGATGCTTGGCTCGTTGTGCTCTCCCGATAGCTACTTCAGAAATGCTGTTGGATTAAATAGCGAGGGACAGCAGTGTTTCAGTCATGATCCATCAGGCGGATCTGAGAGGAGCCGTTTGCCCTGAGAGAGGATAGACTTTCGAGACATATGGTGCTATAATGGGGGGGTGGGGATTTTTCAATTCCAATCCACCCATTCCGGATGAGAGAGACTGAGCTAATACCCTCGTGTATGGTGCACTGCATCTAGCTACGGAAGTAGCGTTAGGATGGAATTTATGGACTTTCTAAATTGTTTGCCAGGAAATGTTTACTAGCTATGCACAATAAACGACTGTGAAAGCGTATTCCTGTATTTAATATGGTATGGTTATTTCCTTATATTTTGGTCATACTATTATGATACCAATAAAGGAAACTTAGAAAAACAAAAAGAAGACAAGAAAACAAACAAGCAATGTATGTTCATATTTATGGGACTTCATTTGGGAAAGTCTGATTGACTACAAATTGTAAAGGGTAAACTTACTGCCTGCACCCCTGGATACATGCCATGCCTGCCATATTAAAAATTAAATATATGACTTATTTTTAAAGCAAAATATTCTCATCATCAAGTCAAGGCATGTTTTTTAAAAAGCCCATTACCACTGCAGGGGGTCATATGTAATGAAATTACTGTACATGTATATGAGAAGGCTACCTACCAACTTTCCAAAACGGATACACAGCTTCATAATTTAGAAATTAAAGAGGCAGTTTTGGACTGCAGGCTGAAATCTTGGCATTTTGCTCTGGGATGTGACTCTGTCTTCCATACAGCTCACTGTTGTACCAGGGACTACTGTACAGTTTTATAGGGTGTGTTAGATTAGATACATTCCCAAACATTTTACTCTGCTAAGGAGCAAAGTCAGAACTTTGTCTGGTAATCTGTGCAAGGAGCTTTTTCTGCTCCTTCATTTGATTTAATGTGAGACTTCTATTTTAGTATAATGTGTCTAAGAACTCTCCCTGTTATTAAAAGAAAGCGGGCACTAACCCAATTTGTTTTAATTGTACATTAAGGGTTTGAGCCTGGAGGTAAGCTTGTATTTCTGCACGGCCGAACACCCTCTTTTAGCGTACACATATGTGTATTTATACATCCAGTATGCAGTTCATGATGGGATTTTCAAGTTTAGTATTTTAGTAACAATGCAGTTTCTCAGTTTCCACTTGTATTTTCTGCAAATAAGAATAAATATAGGAGACAGGCATACTTTGTCTATTTCTTCCTATGAATATAACAGAGGCGATTCGCTGATAAAAGAAAGAATGAAGCAGAATTAAAAATTAGACATCCTAACTTCTATAGCAGATCATTTAACAATTTTAGTGCAATAAAAAATTGAAAATGCATTAGTAAAATATTTTATCCACCAAGTTTGGTTCAAAATGCAATTTCCAGTGTGTTGGTGTTGGGGTTTTTTTTCGTAATCACAGGGAACAGTATTTACGTTTAGCTGCACTTTTTAAAATTGCTACTACAGTCTAACAATGAAGTTGATCCTGTAAGGTCATTGGGGAAAAGAAAAGACTCAGCACTTCTCAAGGTCAAGTATGAAGACAGTTCTTGTTGGAAAACAGTTAAAGTGTGGGTTGTTTCTCTAAAATGTTTTTCTCTAGCAAGCTGATCACAGTAGTAAAAGTATATGAAAAATACATTGTTTGTAATACTACTAGGAGGCAAAAGTGATACTACAAGTTATCTTGGTAACATAAAAAGGAGTTTCAAAAATGGGAATGTGTAGGTTTGGATGCACTATGAACACAATTCATACTGTGAGATGTTAGTTTTGATTTGAATTTCATTGTTTCAAACAAAAGAGCAGTATTTAAGAGGTTTTTTCTTTTACATAGTAAAAATCTATCTCAGCTTAAAACCATTGCCTACAACTAGTGAGCTGAAAAACGCAAAATGCTATGAAGGCAGTTTACCTGGACAGTGTCTGTTTTATTAGTTTTAATCAGAGTTGTACTGGGTATCGTGAAGGAAAAAACACGACTTTCAGCGTAACATAGCCAAGAAGCTGACATGTCTCGTGCCTTTCTCTTCCATTAGAGACATGCTATGCCTCCAGATGCTGCAGTCTGGATTTAGGGGCATATACTGCTCTTGCACAAATAAGAGTTGCATATGTTATGAGTTAATTCCGTTTTGTTGTGTTCTCTTACACATGGCGTTTTTGAAACAGTTAGATGGAAAATATTTTTAGTTTACCATCTTGTATTAAAATATACTTGGATTATGAAGTAAAATCTAAATCCCTGAGCGATATGTTCTACAGCTCAAATGCACAAATGCATAAAGTTCATGGACAAATTACCTATGAGGGAATAAGACAAAACCAGACAGTGTCCCCACATTGCTGTACTTTGCATTTGTGTCTCAGTCAGCTGAAAAGTATTCCAAATAATACACCTCTTCTTACAGCTGAGCTTCACTAAGCCCGCAGTGCTAGGCGCTTTTCGTTTGAAAGAGAAGGGATAGGAATAAGTGGTCCTCACACTTTTATTGTGGGCATCTAATTTAAATGAACTATGAGACATGCATTAAACAAGAGAGGACGGTGGCTACAGTGATTCAGTGCACCAAAATGCAATATGTAAACTTAGATGATGTGAAAGTGACTCAAAGATAGTCCCTTGCTAGAATAGTTTATTGAACCCAACCTGAGACCTATCACATTTTATCAAAGGACAGGCAAGTGTGATGCTTAATAAGGCATGACAAACAAAAATAATACTGGAAAAGTTTCTTTCAAGAAGTAGTACAATATATTCACAGCTCATCAATAAAGCTGCATTCTGTTTTGGTGAAACAAAATATAAAATGAGTTTATGCAAACATGGGTTCGGAAGTTGTCAGTCTCAAGGTATGTCACTCGAATGTTTCTTCGTGACAGTTAAGAACTTACCTATTTTTTTTTAGTGTCATTGATGCCTGCAAACTTAAAATAGCTTCCTTAATCAGAATCTTTGAGACTTTATCTGCAAATTAAGCACTTCTTGGCATGTATTTTTTTTTAGGGAAATCTATCTTTTTTTTTTCCCCCCTCATTCTTTCACAAGCCAAAATATCTGCATCTAAAACCCCCCTCAGTTTAGTCTAAAATTATGATTTCAAACAATTGTTATTTTGCATTTAATTTCTCCTATCTGTTGTTAGCATTATCTGATATTAGGTTTTGGGGTGCATGATGCAGTTATGCATTAAAAAGTACATCCAATTTTTAACTCTTTCTTTCCTACCGCTATTATTAATTAAGATTGCAATCCTGAAAATGTTTCTAGTCAAGAAAATCACCATGAACACAAAAAGGACTCTGTAAAAACACAGGATTACTCCCATGTGAAACTGGTGAAATGAATAAAGCCTGAGCTCTGCAGGGCAGTGAATATCTTTCTGTTCCGTATGCTAGCTAGTTAGGGGTTTCTGCTCCAAGTCTAAAGCTCATCACACTATAAATCATAGCATACACACCTGCAAAGTAAATAACATAATCCCAGCAGCTATAAAAACCTAGATATTTTGTAATTATTTATTCTTGGTGCATAGATATAGGCATATGTGTCTTTTTCTCCCTCCAGAGTAGAGAAAATTAGGAATCAGTACAAATACACACTGTAAGAGTAGTATTTTACTCATTAACCTGTAAAAGAGATGACGAAAATTAGTGACTTATCACTCTCCTAATGTCCCCTGATGGAGGCAGAATTATGAAATATGCCCCCTGCTGCTGATCCTGCAAGGACTTGGAAACGTCAGCCAGGGGGCAATAAATATTTCAGGTCATGGTAGGTTTTTTCTCCATTTCAGCCTTCGTAATGTAAGCATACTGTGTATTTACCCAGTAAATGGGTAAGTCATAGTGTAAATCTTTTGATGCACAAAGTTTTCAATCATCTGTATTTTTTGTTCTGGGTGACTCACACTTGAAGTAGAATCAGCAAAATATTAACTTTGCAGCACAGTAAGAAGCAAGCATTGTTAGAAATATGAAGAGATGAAAATACTCTTTGCCATTCTTCCATGCACAGTGGTATCTGCATTTTTAATGGAGACTCTGGTAAAATGTCTTTTCAATGCATATACAGATCAAAATCCACAATGTGAATTGTATCAAATAATAAATGATTAATATGTAAAAATACAAGCCTTTTTTTCCTCTGTGATTAGTAATTTTAATGGACGAAGGGTAGTGTGTAATTGTCAAGATCTGGAGACAACAAAATGGAAAACATTTTTCAGGCATCATTGACTTGCCTGCATATGCAGTTTGAATGCATTTCTAAATACAAATTAAAGATATGTATTATTAAAGTGCCCTACAAAGCTTGTCATAACTGTTTGCTAGTTCAAGTATTCTTAAGTGCAGATAATACTAGAAAGAATAAAACAATTATTAAATTGTAATATAACATGCAGATTGGGAAACAAATAGTATTGTGCAAGATGGTTCAGTTTGCAAATAAATTATCTATTAAAAACAAACACACCCCAAAGTTTTGAATAAAACTTGTTCTAGAACTTTTGAGTATCTAATGCAAGTTTCCCCTAGCTCACATTGTAGAAACGTTCCTGAAACATCATAGTTCAGGTGTGAAGCCTCAAGTACTTTACAATTTTAATATTTCATCCGTTTATTAAATTAAATAGGAGGCATAAGACATTTTACTTGTTACAGTGGGCTGGCAATTCAAATAACTTTTAGTGATGCAATGCAGACTTGTACATCATTTTCAGTGAGGGCCTCATAGCTAGGCACAACTTTTCTGTAATATACTAAATTGCTGGCATAACTTTAAGATTTGTAATACTCAGAGATCATGAAAATTAGAACAGAAGCCATATCTATATGGGAGAAGTAGCTGAAATATGGATTCAGCCTTAAAGCTTTTATAGATCTGTTGCAGAAAAAATTGTGTCTGATAAGTGTTAAACCATGGCACATATAAGTGCTATAGAGAGTGAAATGGAAGTATACCACAGAAATGCAATTTTAAAATTATGTGGTAAGCATTGTGGTAGTGTAATTTCTTAGAAAATGATGGTTTTATGGAGAAGTATTGTAAAGATACTGGTACACCATAGGTTTATGAATGGTAAATGTGATTATCGTCAATTTTAACTAGTCAGGGATTCAGTATTTTTGACTACTCAGTCAACAAATTAGTCATTTTCTGTGCAATGATTTTCAGTTAAGGCATTCAAGCATCTCTGTAATAATGCATAATCCCCAGGCTTTATTATTGCTTATATCTATGGATTTCCATTGCAGCACAGGTATAATGAGAAACGAATTATATTGCTTCTAAGGGAGTTAAACAGGCAAAAATTATGGAAAAAAAGAAAAGGCTGAAAATAAACATGCATCTGTTGTGAATCTGGATTGACTCTAAGGTTAAATGATGCATACCTTCACCAAATTGCCATGGAAAAATACAAAGTGATCATAATTACAGTAGAATGAAACCTTGTCTTCTTGCTTTGGTGGGCTCTTGAGTAAAATAAAAACTTTGGCTAAAATAAACTGAATTCATATTTGTAAGCTTTCTTTTAAGTAAGAAGAATATTCTTAAATGGTGTAAAATGCCATCCTTTTACTGACTTCAGGTAAATTATGACAATTTTGTACCACTCAAATGGCAGTCCCCAAGTATGACTATCTGATTTTACTGTAATATGCACACTGCAAATACGCAAACCATGCACTAGAAAGAACTGATCAAGAATCCTACTTACATTCTGATAAATATTCAGGAAGGTGGTCCTTTCAGTCTCCAACATAAAAAGTGAAAAAGACTACGAAAGTCCTGAAGAGGAGGAATTGTATATTGGTTCTTTCAGGTCAATTTTATATGATCTCTTTCCCCAAAAATTGTAAGTTAAAAAACCCCAAAACAACCCACCACCAAAATTAAAATACACAAAGTGAATGCAAATAGTAGCCCATACATGAAAATATAGATAATGTTCCAAACTCTCTTGGCTCCAGATGTTTTTATAAGTTAAACAGTTTACTGTTTTCACATATTTAAAACATTCTATTTTTTCACTTGATGTTTTTAAGCTTTGGGCAAACTTGCTGGCATTGATTTAGGTTATGCTTTTGTACCACATGTAGGTCAAACACACGTTCTGAAAAAATACAATACGAACAAGAATTCAATTATTAATATTGAGAGGTAATAACTGCTTACACTTTCTTCAGTAATTGTTTCACTAAGATGCTTTGCACTGAAGGTTTAACTAAAAAGTGTATTTTTTTACAAAGAATGGTATCATATAGCCATAGGTATTTGATAACTCTGCACAGAAACTTTTTGAATCATTTCAGTAAGCATGTGAAGCTGCTTATTTTCCTTAACATCAGTTGCCTATATTTGCATTATCCTTTCATAGTTTAAAATGAAAGCATAAAGCTCTGTAGAGAATTGCATTTCCAATTCTTGCGTGCTTAAAACCTCTTATTAAAGAAGTAATAAGAACACTTGATGTAGGACTTGTGAACTTAGTAGGGGACTCAGAAACCCCGGGAAGCACAGTCCCGAATATTCAGATTTGATTATGAAATTAATGGCAAACACTAAGCTGTGCCATTATAGCTTTGCTATTGCAGTCTTCTTTTTCTTCTTCTTCACCTTTTGGAGCCTCTCCTACCTCTCTCTAAAAAGTCCTATTTGGCTCCGTTTCTTATTTCTCTTGGAAACCTAATCTTTCTTCCTCCCCTTCGCACCCTCTCACTTTCTTCATTGTGCTTCACTTATTTCAGTTTTTTTGTCGTGTGCGAGAAATCCTGCGTGGCCATGCCCCAGAATTAAGAAAAGGCATTTTTACACCGGCTTGGGTTCGGGACTTCCCCGACCCCTTCGCAGATGTGGCAGTGTCAGGGCTTCAGCGGCAGCGGCCCTTGAAGGAGGGGTCCTGGCATTCCTGCCCCTCCGTTCCCGGCCTCCCCGACGGGGTCTCGCCCCCGTGGCCGGGGCGGGCGGACGGACGGACTGACGGACGGACGGACGGACGGACAGCAGCAGGTTGGAGAGCCGCGGAGGGCAGCGGTGCGGTGCGGGGGGGCCGCGCCGCCGCTCCCCGAGCTCCCACCTGGGGCCGCCCGGCCCGGCCTCGCCGCCCGCTCGCCCCCGCAGCCCTCGGGCCGCCGCCGGCGGGGCCGCTGCGGGCGCGACGCACCGCGCCGGTCGCTGTCTCGCAGTTATTGCTTCATAGCAGCGCCTTGTTTGTGAGGGACAGCAGCACCCCTGTGCTGGCAGCCCGGCGAGTTCCCAAACCCAAGAGGGGTTAAACCATTGAGATTTCTTTGTACTCCTCTCTTCTAATATTAGAGCACATATTGAAACGATAAACACAATGAAAAGCACGAAATATTTCATCAGTGTTGTAACTGTATATTTCCTTTATTCTGAAGAAATATCAAGTTTTGAACGGTGCACAGAGGCAGCAACTTCTGCTTTGGACTCTGCTCTCTTTGTAAAGACCGCGTTGTTACAGTTAAATCTAAAGACAGTTTTTAAAAAGCGTTAGATGTCAGAAAAGGGGGGAAATCTTACCGTCGAAAGATTGCTGCAGGTTCCAGCTCAGTCTGAAACTGCAGAGAAAAGCAGAGCAGCTGCTGAACAAAAGTTTTAGATTTTTTTTTTTAGAAAGTCTGCAAAACTAATTTCCCACAAAATAGGACTCAATTTCCGTTTAAGAAACTAGCTCTTGCAAATCTCATACAATTGTTGATTTTTTTCTACTAGCAATTGAAATTCATTTTATCTTATGCACATGGACCCAAGAATTTACACTTAAATTGCAGAAACGCAATGGTTTTCCTTTTCTATTTATAATTTTTTTTTAATGTTGATTTGAGGGGAGGAGGAGGAAGGTACTTCGAAGGGTAAGAACAAAACCTTTCCACAGTGGGCACCTCTTTGGTCAGTGATTAATAAATGGGTTATCCTGCTTTAAATCAGTTATGAGCCGCGTTCATGGCTACAGTTAATTCTGCAACACGCACGAAAAAAAAAAGAAAAAAAAAAAGGAAAACAAAAAGACAGGCCCAAGCTGTCCAGGTTGTCTCTCCTGATCTACTAGGGACCGCAACGAAGCAAATGAAGATACAGGAAATAAAAATTATGCGACTTCTTGTTTTGAAGGGACAGGGGGCAAGAAGGGTAACTTCTCTTTCTGCAACAAGGTTTACAGGCACGGTGGGCGCCGGTGGGTTCGTTGCAGAACCAGTCCCCGATGCTAGGGAATAGTGTAAAGTGCATGCGGGCAGCCCGGGCGGCGCCGCGCTCACCCCGGGCGTGGGTTCATGGGCACGGACGAAGCGGGAGGATGCCCCGCACCCGCACCGGGAGCTGGGCACGAGGGAGCGCGGCGTTCGGCCCGGGCCTCGGCCCGCTCAGCTCCTCACGCTGCTCTCGCACCTGGGCGCTCAGGTGAGGCTCTGGCGGGCGCCCTCGAGTCCCCGGGGAAACGGGGCGGTGGTGGTTCCCGCACGCCCGCCGGCGGCCCCAGAGTCACCCTCCGTATTTCGCCTCACGTCTTTATTGCGCTCCCCCGCCCGCTGCCCCCGAGGGGCGGCAGCGCCCCGAGCGGTCTGGTCAGCCCCGACGGGGCGGTGATGGCCCTGCGGGGGCCGCACGACTGGGGGACACGGCCGCCCCCTGCCCGGGGCGGGGTGCGCGGGCGGCCCCGCCGGCTCCGGGGCAGCCCCGGCGGGCGCCGCGGCGGGAGGCGCTCCCCGGTCCGCCTGGGGGCAGGGAGAAGCGGGCGGGCTGCGCCCCCGCGGAGCCGCCCCCCCCGCACGGCCGCGGGTGCCCGGGGCGCGGGCGCGCAGCGCTGCCGCCCCGCTGACGGAGCGACTCGGCGCGGGGACGGCGCTGGCGTTTTGGAGGGAGTTTGCATGTGGTCAGTGCTGTGCTGCTGAGCCAGCCCCCAGCTCACATTACACACTACTGTATTTATAACCTCTCGAAGCTGTTTCCCCCTTCAAGCAGTTCTCTGGGACCACCTTCTATTGGCTTCAACCTCTCCTACTTCTTGACATCTGAGCAGCTCTGAGAACGGCTCATCTAGGTCCGAGTGTTTATGCAGCGGAGACTGGCCACTAGGGCTAAAGACCTGGATTATCTGAGCTCAGCTGCCTGCTGCAGAGTCTGTCGGTGCCGTTTTGGAAAAAAAATCCCAGCCCCGATCTGTTTACAGTGAAAGTTGACAAAGGGTGGTGAAGTTGGATCTTTCCTAAACTCTCCTGCCTGGAACCTGAGACTTGCATGCCATGGATCACACACTTTTTGGCTGCCTGCGCAGCCCCCATGCCACTGCGCAGAGCTTGCACCCTTTCTCCCAGTCTTCTCTTGCCCTGCATGGAAGATCTGACCACATGTCCTACCCTGATCTGTCTTCTTCTTCTTCCTCTTGCATAATAGCGGGATACCCCAATGAGGAGGGCATGTTTGCCAGCCAGCATCATAGGGGGCACCACCACCATCACCATCACCACCACCATCACCACCAGCAACAGCAGCACCAGGCTTTGCAGACGAACTGGCACATTCCTCAGATGTCGTCTCCTCCCGCCGCGGCCAGGCACAGCCTCTGCCTTCAGCCCGATTCAGGAGGACCCCCGGAGCTGGGCAGCAGCCCCCCCGTCCTGTGTTCGAACTCTTCCAGCCTGGGCACCAATACCCCCACGGGGGCAGCGTGTGCGCCAGGGGACTATGGCAGGCAAGCTCTGTCCCCGGTGGAAACAGAGAAGAGGTCCGGCAAAAGGAAAAGCGACAGCTCAGGTAAAGACTCGCGCGTTCCCCTGCGGGGCGGGATCCCCGGGCGGCGGGTGCCGGGGGGAGGACGCGGTCGGGCCCCTCGTACCCGCCGCCGCTCGGCTCGGCTGGTCCGGCTCGGCCCAGCTTGGCTCGGCCGGCTGGCCCAGCCACGTCCGCCGCCGTGGTCTCGCCTCCGGCTGACACCGGGCTGCCGGGGTGTCTCCTTCCCTCCAGCGCACTCTCGGAATCTCCATCACTAACTCAAGCTTTATTGGGGCTACGCGGGGGGGGGAATAAAAACAAAAAATCCAACACGTGATAGAGTATGAAATGAAGGTGGTGGTGGGGGAGAGTTCCCTACAGAGAAGGAGAGAAACGGTTGTAGTTTTCATGCGGATTCTAGCATCTGGTCCCGCGGCCCCCTCCCCCCCGACCGATACGACACCTCTGCTTCAAAATTCAGAATCCAGCGCGCTCCTTCTCCTCCGCCCCTTCGCCACGGAGCTAACTGCGGCTCCGAGGCGATTGCACAACGCTTAGAAGCGCTGCCTTGGAAGCAGGGATTTGGGAGAGGAGCTGGTGCCTCGCTACCCTGTAGGATCTGTGTGATCCTGAATCAAATCCTCAGCGTGGAAGGGGCAAAATTTGGAGTCTGTAAAGCAAACGGGTGAATGGGAGCTTAGGAAAGCTGCTTCATTTCATTTAATTTCAGTTTGCTGGTGGAGGGGGCAGAGGGAAGAAAGGAACCATCTAATTTTTAAAATCACCATAATTCTTATTTAAACGCGAACATAAAAACATATAGATCCACAGTCATTCCAGAGCGCTGATTTGGCATCATAGAACATGCAAGAAAACTTGACATTATCTCTGCTTTCTAAAGCAGTAAAGCCTGTCAAAGTCCCGCTCTGACAAAAATAAAGCCATTTGGCGAAGGCAACCCGACTGATGGGACTTCCGTTAGGGCACACATAAACTGGGGGGTCACTAGCAATATACTGAGATAGGCAGGAGGCACTTGAAAACGAGAGGGCTCAACAGATTGAAAACTGGAGAGCTGGCGTGGCAAATTGTTTGTTATCGCGGAAGAGAAAGTGAAAGGCTTTTCCAAATATTTATGAAGTTCACAACTGAAACCATCACGTCTTTCATTCAAAAAGTTGTAAGTTTGGTAAAGTGGCAAGCAACAGGAACGATTTTTAAAAATTACCCTCAAGAATGCCATCATTTCCTTCATTGTCCATTACATTAAAAAGATTTACAGTAGTTTAGAACGTGTTTAACCGAATTTCATCTTATGTAGCTGATATACACACAGAAAACTCCTCCCAAGATTAAAAGCTATATATAGTTAAAACACTGTTGGTAAAATCTATTGTTTTGCCTTCTTTACATTCAATGACATAAAATGAATTATCTGATTTTGTGATGTGTATCAGCAGTCCCTGTTACTTCTGGGAAAATAACTGGATGCCTGCCGGTGTAAGGATTTGTTGTATTTGTCAGTCTATTTAAAGCTAAAGGAAAAAGGGAAATTGGTCCCTTTCACTGTTAGGGAAGTATCTGAATCACTTTCTGTTTATTTAATTTTGCAATACAAGCCAGAAAACACCAGTGGGGAATGCCCTAAACCTTACCCTGAAGTGACTGGAACCTTCCACTGGATTAGTGGACAAGGGTTCGAGCTTAAGCCATGGTTACATTTTTCTTGTGCTGTACTCTGATTCTCACTTTCTAAGACTTTCTGAAGATCAAGGCAGGTAACTATTTCCTTTTCCCTTCCACTAAGAAAAAAATATTATGGCTATTCACACAATTGTGTATCTCTCAAACTGAAAATAGATGTCTTTTGACAACAGCTGGGTAGCTGCTGTATCTTTGTTTTTTCTTCAGGAAAAGCCCGAGTTTTGGACTGAACATTTAAGCCCACCCCTTTATTAATCTTGAATCCTGGTGCTGGATATTTAGTACTCTATGGCAGCAAGAACTATTTTTAAGTCACTATGTTTCTAAATTTGTGATCCATAATTGCCTCTCAGTTGATTAAAAATCATCTCCTTTATTTCTCATTAATCTGTTTTTTAAAACAAATGACTGTGCTTGAAAGAATTTCGTCTATGCCTTCATCATACTTGGAACTACTTCAATAGACATTTGTAAAAAATCGTAATAGTAAATAACTAAGAGGTAAGGAGAGAGAGACTTTAAGTTTCAGTGCCAGCATTCTGAGACAGTTATTAATGCTTTTGATTATTTACACATATATTTCCTCTTCTGAAGCATTTCACTTAAAGCCACAGAATGTTCAGTGTTTTCTTGAGCACTGAATCTGTTCCGCATTTCAGGGCTGAATTAACCTTAGGCTACCCCTTTCTTGCACTACTCTGCTTTTGTTTCTGTATGTTTTAAGATCAGAAACACTGAGTCATAAAGCTGAGTTTGTAGATAGTTTAAATAAAGTAAAACATGATCATTCCTTCTTTAATTTGTTTTTAAATAAGTAACTGCTGCTCAACCATGTAGCTACTCTGAAAATTTACCCGGGGGGATACCCCATTTTAACTTATTTGTTATGATGGCGGGAGTATAATTTTTTATAATTACAAACAAAAATCCAGAGGGCAAGCAAAATTTCAGATGATCGACTGTGTGTTTTCCCCTGGACTTCACATATTGGAGGAGAATGGGAGGATACAGAAATATTTTCCTCTATGCTTTTGTTTGGGATTGAGAAAGTGAGGTGAAATGCGCTTTCGTGGTAGTTTATAAACTGACTTACAGTTTTCTTTAGCCCTAACCCAGGTTTTAAGCAGTTTGGGAAGTTCCCTTTGAAGATATTGGATAGGCTGCTACAGAACAGGGTGAAATTTTCCACTGTTCTCGTAAAGGACTGGGAAATACTGCCTACTTAGTCATCGACCCCTGCATGCTACAGTTGTCAGTGTATCCAGGTTTTGTAGTTGCTCTCCCATTATCTTCAGAACATTCCTTTCAACCTGTGTAGGCCCAGAAGTGGGCCAGTAATCTAGACCAGTTTACTGACCAGAAGTGGGCCAGTAAACTCTGCAAGTTGAGGAGTGATATACACAAATCTTTGTATGTTAGCATTTTGCAGTGAATAATGGTATCTGCACCCTTACCTTTGTAACTTAGCTCTGAGTGTGTCAAGGATGTAGTAGTAAAAGACGATACTAAATTTGAGGATAGGTTACAAGTAAAATAGCTTATTTTAAAGTGCACTAATGATCAGAATTGTTTGTGTGCTAATGAGGTGCGGATGAAAACCATGCTGAGTGTACACAAAACATATTCCTGGAGTGCTTTGTTGCCTTGTGGTACAAGTTGTTCTATATGGAATATTTTGGATTTTTTTAATGCCTTCCCTTCTCATTATTTGCCTGTGAGTTTTGGGGATATTTTATTTCTGTTTATTATAGAGTAGGTTTTGATTCTCAAATGATGCAGGACACATCAAATGCAAATTTACTACCGTGATTTCTTAAGTTCCGTTACTGGGGTCCAAGGTTTCTTAAAACTTCAGTCAAAAGAAAAGCATATTAATGCCTATACAGGAAGTGTAATCTAGGTTTACCAAAAAATACGAAAAGAGAGTCAATCTGGTAGCCTTAAGGAAGCCTAAAATGCTGCCGTGAAAAAACCATCTGTACTATGCTGAAAAGACCAGGGAGAGGTTGAGTACTGTCGAAGGAGTTCTTAAGCACTATATATAAATATATACAGATAAACATATATTATAAGTAAATTTCATTCCAATTAAAGTCTATTGTATTTAAACACATGCCTCCAGGGAGAAAGGCATGGGAAGCCTTTTTATAAAAAAAAAAAAACACCAACCAACTTTGACATGGAAAAATGTTTTTATTTGGCACAGATTTCCAAGGAAAGGCTAGCAGACTGTATTTACAATAATATAATCTAGAAACACTTCTGGAAAAGCATTTCAGGAATTCACTATTTCAGTAGTTCAGTCCTGTGTTTCAATAGCTGTTCTGCTGGGTTTTGTTCATTGACAAATCACATGAAAAGAAAATAATACTCTTTTTTCTCAAAAGTTTTAACATTTTATAACCTATCTATTCTCAACATGCAAGCAGTACATCTCTCGGGAATTTATTTTAAACACATCTAAATATCATAAATCATACGTTTTTGTTTGAAATGGCCTCTAAAAAGCAGGTCATTTTGATAAATGATTATAAATACTGTGAAATCCTGAGTTTTGAGGACTTCTGATTGGTTTCTGAAACATGTCAGTAAGAAAAATGAGCTGCACACTTGTAGTCAAAAAACACTGTGTAACTGATTCATCAATATGCCTGTACTTTTCAGCATGGTTATAAACAGAAGTGAGAAAAAATACATAATAAAGCATAGTTTTCTGGAAAGAGTTAATTTGTTTGGTATCCAGTATAAAAGCATCACTTATGCATAAATAAATAAAAAACCCCAAACAAACCAAAAAAAAGCACCTCTATAGATTTCATAAATGAAACAATTTAAAAACCTCATGAATAATAATCATATGTTTAGGAGAAAACTTTCAAGGCTGATTGCTTGTCAAATGTTAGACTTACTAGTAAGCTACTTGCTGAATTGTTTAATACACAAAAACTTGCAAGAAGTTCACTTTTGTTCTCAGGAAATATAATCAGGAATTTTTCTAAGACTAAAATTTCCAAAGGCTATTTCACTGATACATTCTCAGAATTCTGTGCCCCTAGTCAAAGAGGAAAAAAAAAAGGAAATAAGTATGACTTCTAATTATGCATTTGTCTTTTTGTATATATGATTCAGTAGGATTTATATTTTCCCCCCCTCCCTTCCCTCCCCCTCCCCCTCTCCCCGCCAACCCGCCCTTTTAGAAACATCGGGAGCCCAATCCAGACGTTCACTGGAGCACAAATATTTTTGTAAGAAGGTCCATTGACTCTAGTGGAAGTACTGAAGTGCTCAAGGTTTTTTAAGCCATTGGAGCTTAATTCTGTTACTCTGTTTTAAATTTTGACCACAGAACTGTAACTCCATGTTATTTTTTTATTATTTGGTAATAAGTACTATCAAGGATTCCAGTCTTCAAAGCAAAGTCACCGAAGGGTCAGGATGAGTGGTACTAGAATCACATGTAAAAGGAGATATGGACATGGGGACGAAAGATTCAAACATTCTGGCAATATCTGGATAAAATTTCCCTAAAAAAATTTTAAAAAGCATAGTTGTAGTTATCTTTTAGTATTTTTAAACTTCAATTACATGGTAGAGAAAGACAAATGCTTTATAACTCTTTCAGATATTTATTGATGAAATATTAGGATTGCCTGATTGAAAAATACCAATTGAGCACTACATATATACGTTGAATTTTAATTACGTTGGTTTAACAATCTAGGATAAAATTTGTCCTAACGTATTTAGTGTGACACTTCTCTAGGATTTTGTAAAGTAAGTAATCAGATTCTGATTTTTTTTGTTAGACTTGTTCGCATTTTTAGACATGTTAATTATTTCATAGATGATTTCAACTGAGCCTGTTAGTCTTCCTAGAGTTTGCCATTTGGAAATACTCATTCTTTAGTGATGTGATGACTTGATATGCTGTATTTGTGAACTCCCGAAGAGAAGGATTGAGCTCTGTGTCTTGAAATTCAAGGGAAGGTGACATTATCTTTGCTTCTGTCTGTAATACCCTAGTATTGCTCACTGGGTTATTGCTTTCAGCAAGGACACTGTTACTTGACAGTATGAATGGTTGCTGTAACATGTTTCTCTTAGTAGCAAAAGGTATTCTACCAAGCAATTTTGATAGTCTCCAGAAAGGAAGGGAAATAAATCTGGTTTCATCTGCTAGACTAAGCAAAGTTTAAACCCATCAGTAAAACATAGTTATGGTGGGGTTGGGTCCAGTCCTTAGTTTTACTATATTACCCTGTCTCCTTGTTCTAATACACTTAAGAATGCAACTTGAAAGGATGCAAAAGGAAAGTCATATTTTTTAAATATAAATACTTGCATATGTCGCTAGTATGATTTCTAACTGAAATAGTGTGGTGTTAGAGAATTTTGATAAACAGCGCTTGAGGCTACTTCATTACATCTGCGCACAGCTGGGCACTGAACCCAGCCTTACGATTTGTCTCGAGCCTGTGCCCTGTCCTTTTATGACTGTTTCCCCAATCCATACAGTGGCCATACCAATGCTTTCTTTCCGTTTGCAAAGTACTGTAAGTTCTATTAAATGAAAAGCTTTGTGTGCGTACATGCTTTTTTTTTCTAGTAGGCTTTAAAGACTTACAGATCTGCATCACCATTTCTCTGCCAGTGGCAGAGTAGGAGCGAGACAGTGCACAGCCACCACGCAGAAAGAGCCTTCCTCCCGCTACTCAGCAGGGCGGTCTCATCACCTTTATCAGCATGAGCTTGTGTGGCTGCATAGGTGTGCACAGCAAGAAGTTACTTGACTTCTGCGCTCAGTGTCTGGAATCATCGATGTGTGGGTAGCTGCCTTTCTGTTGTATTTATTGAAAGTCTGAATTCAAAAATAACCCAGTGTAATTGTGCTGGACGCACGCAGTCTAGTCTTGTATTTTAAGTATTTGAATTGCTACAATAAAACCCCTATTGAAATAAATGGTTTATAAACAGACATGCTAAGGGAAATCTCACCAGGAAGACAGTGATGACAAAACTCATACCGATTTTTGGTAGGACCAGATTTTAAATTGTGAGTTCTTATTATAAGCCTAGCTTAGCTTGGGAGAAGGAGGTAGACCAGTTAGCCATACTAATGCTTATGTTTTTTTGTGATATGCTATCTTGAATTCTTCCACTGGAAAATATGGCAAAGGAATGCTTGTTTAAAAAACCACTGCTGCCATCAGTCTTAGTTTTCTAGCATGTGTTGTCCTTGTTATTTATTAATACATATTGCAAAATCTATGTACTTTGAGAAGTTTACCTAAACTATATCCATTTAAAATAATATTTTAATAGACAATAATCTAAATTACACTGATGTTATTAATTTTACTCTGCAATTTTATGCATATATCTGTAATATCACTAGTGCAGAGTTGCATCAGTGTATCCTAGCATCCAATGAATGATGCAAAGTGGAAAAAACCCCCATTAATGTAATTGGATATAGTAGTAGATGGTTCATGTAATATATGAAAATTTTCTTCCGAATTCTTCTACTAAACATTATAAATAGACTACTTAGGCTGTGAAAATTCCACTTGTTAACATCAGTGATATTAAAGATGTAATGTTCACTGTAGATTAGGGAGGATGTCCTTTATTTTGAGATCTTAGACCTACAGAAGACAGTAACACACCTCCTATTTAGAATGTGAGTTTATTTTCTACATGGAAGTGTAAATTTTTAGAAGCAGTTTGGATGATAAGTTACTTGATTGGAAGTTGTGCATATTAGTAAATAGGCATGTGATTTTATGTCAAAAGAGAAATCTGGAATCATATTTGGAAATTTGTTACTGAATATTTTATTGTTTAATGATGAATGTAATCACTGAATGCTATGCAGTCTGAAGTCCCTGGAGCTTCTTGCTCAATGGAAGAAAGAAGTCTGAACTTTATATTGGAAATTACCTGTGCTGAATAAACCTCGCAGTAGTGGGAAAAGGGGCCCTTAAAACACATGAACAGAAGAAAACATCCATGAAAAATTAATGGTCATGTGAAAGAAAAGTTATCTTGTACTTGAAACTATGTGTTCTTTTATACTTCTTAAATAAATGAAAAGAAATAATTGACCAAACAGCAGAAGAAACAACTCTCAAAGGAATGAGTAAAATCTTTTATTTATGATGGAAGAGCATAAATACAATAAAACACAGTGGATTATGAAACGCTGACAAGAAACCAAGTGATCTTTTCTTTTCTTTTCTTTTCTTTTCTTTTCTTTTCTTTTCTTTTCTTTTCTTTTCTTTTCTTTTCTTTTCTTTTCTTTTCTTTTCTTTTCTTTTCTTTTCTTTTCTTTTCTTTTCTTTTCTTTTCTTTTCTTTTCTTTTCTTTTCTTTTCTTTTCTTTTCTTTTCTTTTCTTTTCTTTTCT